>NC_048283.1:4468124-4728124 GCF_009762535.1 Notolabrus celidotus | reverse complement strand
GAACCAGAACCGAACCAGAACCAGACAGAACCAGAACAAAACTCAAGCAAACAGAACCAGAACCAAACTCAAGCAAACAGAACCAGAACCAAACTCAAGCAAACAGAACCAGAACCAAACTCAAGCAAATAGAACCAGAAACAAACTCAAGCAAACAGAACCAGAACCAGAACCAAACTGGAGAAAACACAACCAGAACCAACTCAAGCAAACAGAACCAGAACCAAACTGGAGCATACATTATTAATGTCCTCAGGTTGGCATTGAGAAAAATCAGACGCCTCAGATGGGCTGATCTGATTTCTCCTCTCAGTGAGGATTTGCCCGGTCTTTGAGAAGAACCCTAACCCTAACCCTCTCAGAAGGAACAGATGAAGCCCTGATACACAGCCTTCACCTGTATCCTATATCCTCACATGTGATTGGCCGCATGGCCGCCATGCTGACCAATCAAAACAAAGTTCTGCTGTGAGCAGAGCTGGGGCTGAGCACTGTGAGAGCTGAGCAGCGAAAGGAAAAAACTGGGACCCGGCTCTTTCTTGATGTGAGCCGGCTCTTCTGATTCACTATAAAGCATCGGCTCTCAGAGCCACAGATTTTGATCATGACACATCACTAATGTGCTTAATCTGTGCTACAATTATGAGGAGGTCCTTGGACAATGTTCTCACCTGTAAGGGGTCCCTTGCTCCAGAAAGTTTGAGAACCCCTGGTCTAGTGAATGAAGGGTTAGCTCATTGTTTTGTTTTCTTTTCATTTTGGGGTTGTTGCTGTGAACCATCAGGATCACCTCTGGGTTGTGCCATGCGAGTGAAAGAGGGTGCAGTGCCAAACGAACACGGCACATGGTTGTACGGGAGAGGAGGCTGGTGTGATGGGCTGCAGGTGGATCCCTGGAGGATCGATATCACCAAACAGGTACAGACACTTTATCCTGACAACTCTATAACCTGATCATCATTTCTTATCCTCTGACTTTTTCTTCTTAAAGCTGCCTCTATCAATACTTTTATAAAGCGGATGAAATGACAGGTATCATGAGAGGTTTGGTTCTTATTCTAGCCTCCATTTCCGTCATTGTCAGCTGTAGAGAGTGACTGTTATCAGAAAAGCTCAAAGAAACAACCCACCCTGCATTCATGAGTAATGGTATACCATTGTTGTCTTTGGGTTTAAGGGCATATTTATTTATCGGGTAGACAGTTTTATTCTCTGCACAGACATATTCAAGGGTATTCAGGACAAGTTAAAGCTCTGTCAGCGTCTCTTCCTCAAAGTAGATTTACAAGAACCCTGCTCTGAAATAAAGGTCACACTGAAGTCAAACATCTGAGCGAAAAACGGCCATTAGAAACAAAGAGTGCTCAACAATTCTGAAGTGACTTATTAACCAAAAAGGCTCTCCATATAATCACATACAACTCCTGCTGGAAGCACTTTTAATAGTCTTCAGCAGGTAAGTGGAGCACAATCCTGAGATCTGGGAATGGACTACATGCTATGACTGATACTTGTTGGGTGTCGGGTTTCTATCTTTTAGCTGAGGAAGGCTCCTAACTGAAATGACTGGAAGTATGTTACAGACATCCTAAAAGCTGTTCCTATTCTCTAACTGCTAACGAAAGAAGCCTTGATGCTCACAAGTGGCAACCTCTGGGGTTTAATTTATGAAGGGAAGGAGGAAATATATAAACCAGCAGCTCCTCAAGCAAATCAAAATGCCCATTTTTACAGCACAACAAAGTATTTACAATGGCTTTGTGCATCTAGTCAAGTAGATAAAGAAACATTGTCACCTTTACGAATCAACCCCAGAATTACTAAAATGGTTCATTAACATTTTGACAACAGTTTTCCTTAAATACTGTTTGTGTTTTGTGTCTAAACAAAAATCAAATCAAATCAAGCTTTATTGTCATTTTGTTCATACCAGTGTAAAAAACAAAACGAAAGAGCGTTTCCAGGAGATCATTAGTAAAATATAGTAATGAAAAATATATGTTAAAATATGCAGCGACCTGTCATTAGTTGAGACTGTAGCTCTGGTTAATGGCTACAGCTATAATGCTTCAATACTCAACTACCCTGATGTAAACAAGCACAGACGACAGATCACATATCATGGCATGGCGTGATTTCACAGTAGTGGTGCAACAGATCATCGTTGATCCGTGATCCGTACGGATGCCTCTCCACGGTTCGGCACGGACGTGGTCCGCGGATCGGTTGATGAAAAAAGTTGCGCGTGTTCACGTGATGACCGCATGTTCAATCCACGCTCACTCGTCAAGCGCAGCGGTAGTCATGGTAAGTGAAGGAGCAGAGGAACTTGAAAAACCTCCTGCATCTTGTAAGTCACATGTATGGGAGCATTTTGGTTTCTCTGTGAAATACAGTGAATGCTGAATGTGCTTGAGCCACGTTATGAAATTCCGTCGCGCACCCACTAGACCAGAGGCCGTCAATACGCGTCCCGCGGACCGCATCCGGCCGCCTGTTCATGGCCCCCGAACTGTTATTCCTTCACTCTGTGTTCTGGTCGTGTTTACCGCGACTTGTCTCCATGTCAACGATACACAGACAGGCTGTTACTGGGTCACTTAGAGTCCACTGCTGCGAGTACAATTTTTAACTTTCACTTTCGTTTATGGAGCAGTTCGCATATTTGCACTTTGCCAGCTGTAGGACCCTAGAATGCACGAAAACGGTGTGTTCAGTTTGCATCTCAAAGAAAAGTGGATGGTGAAAATCAGCAAATGAAAGAAGAATGGAGTGAAACTTTTGAAGTTCCTCTGCTCCTTCACTTGCCATGCCATGAAATGCAGTGAAGGAGCCAGGACTGGGCCCACAGTAAATTTTGATTTGATGGTTGTTTTTATTTAATGGGCAAAAGTTTAAAAGTGTTTTACAAAATAAATGGAGGACAAAGTTATATTTGTCTTTTTATTTTTTATTTTTTTTGCTGATCCGAAAAATGATCCGATCCGTGACTCAAAACCGTGATCCGATCCGAACCGTGAGTTTTTTGATCCGTTGCACCCCTATTTGACAGTATCTCAAGCTAGAAATTGCAGATAAAGTTGTATGAAGGCTGTGTCTGGTTAAACTAGTGTAGAATCAAACAATCAGAACAATGCATTACCAGCTCAGACATGTGGATGTTAACCTGCAAGAAGGACTGAAGTGTTGGTGGTGCTAGCTCTGCTAACTGTAGCCAGGTTGACATCATTTCCCTACACTCTTTGATCCTGTGTTTAATGGTGTTAAATACATTGTGTTAATTTTTGCTGCTGCTTTCTGAGCATTTTATAGTTGTTTAACAGATTTCATCAAGTTAAACAGTTAATGTGTGCCACTACTTGCATATATAAGTATTATTGAAAAGTACATTGGTCTCAGTTTGGATTCCAGTCTTGGTAATTTCATTTTGTAATATTGTGAGTATATTATTTATAGGAATCATCACAGATCGCATGAGGTCAGATGATCTAATTATGGAGCCTAGTGTTACGGCTTGAGCAAAGGACTAGGACCCAAATGCAGAGTACAGGGAAAAAGTATTTATTAAGCAAAAACCAAGGTTCAACAAAAAGCGCCTTGCGGGTAAAAACAACTGAAAAAAAGTGCAAAACTAGGAGTAACACAAAATCACCCAAAAGGGGAAAAAGGTTCTATCAAAAACTCACAAACAAAAACTAGGAATCAATCCTCTGGAAACAACTCGAGATAAGTAAACAGAAAAGCGTGGCTTGAATCTCCCCAGGAGCAAGGCTACAACGGGACATGGAGCATGCGGCTAGAGGAATAATCTGGCACTGGAGGAGTGTTTGGTGGTGGCTTAAGAAGCCAGTGCTGATGAGCAGATCAGGGACAGGTGTGCCTGATGAGCCTCACTGCTGAGGAGACCGGCCCCGCCCCTACCCATGCAACCTGCAGGCAGAGAGAGAGAGGGTTAGGGCAAATCACACAACAAATCAGGACCATAACACCTAGTGAGGTTGCATTCAGGTTATCTCTTCAGCAAGACTTTATTTTCCCTGGTCTTGATGAATTCTCATTACATTTAACATTTTTAACGTGTTTAAAAAAGACTGGGGATAGCTTTTTTGACAGTTTGATAGCAGATATAGCTTGTTTGACATATATATTAAAAATTAACCCCCTGAGTAATGTGTGTTTGTTTGTTTTTCCTGTTCTTTATAATGTTTTTGATTGTGGCTTTGAATCTCTGTGGCTTTGAAATATTGCTCCTTACTTTGTTCCTCAGTTTTAGTAAAACGGTTGATCCTTAAAGATTTTCTGTCTCTTTCAGCTGGACATAAGTGGGTCTGAATCCAACACTGTCGTCTACTTCGGCCTCTTTAACGGGACGGATCCAAATCCAGCCAAAGACCCCGGATACATCATCATGTCCTCTTTTCTGGTCTTCTACAAATGATGCCTCTCCAAACTTAAATATTTCTGTGAATGACAGACCGTGATACTGAGAGTACAATCAAGCCAAAGATTAAATGTCTATTTTCCTACTGCTTTCCTCGACTGTGTTCATTTCTTGTGATCTTATTTCATTAACTCACATTGACAGGAGGTAACAGAAAGCTCTGCGAATTATGATTCATCATCGAAGACAGCTCTGATGCACTATGTCAGCCGCCATGCTCGCCCAGCATGACCCCTCAATTTGCATTTTTCTCAAGATGTTCCCCCGAGGTCGTGGAGGAGACACCTCACAGCTGAACAGGCACTTCATAAGAAGAAGATGGAGTGTTCTGAAAGCGGGCTCTTCTTGCTAAGTACATGTAATCATGTGGAAACTTTGGGGTGAAGAATTGTTTCTGTGTGAGTCACCATTCTTCAGGGAGTTGAATCATCTTAACCACAACAGAAGATCTTCTGCACGGTGGGTTTTTGCTCTTTTATTTGACACCTCTCAAAGTATTTGTTGAGCCAAGATGCAGACGTGGAAAATAATCAGGAAGTGTACATTTCTGTTGCAAACGTAACACCACCAACTTTTTTATCTGTTGAAACATTATTCAAAGGTATAAATACAACCAGCTTGTTGCAAAGCATATCTCTATCATGCAGAAATGTAATCGTAGATGCAGGTATGACAAAGTTTCAGGCTCAGTTGTCTGCTGTTTATGCCCTTACATTTTTCAGGTACAAAAACAACCAGCACCCATTTAATTTTCATTTAAAGCATGCACAATTGAGGCCAAACTTATTAGCCCCCCAGGAATTATGGGAAATGTTTCTTAAATTCTGCTCAATGTTTGCATCTTTGATGAAACTTGATATAATCAAACATTCAGCGGTGCTATTTGGTAGCTTTGGAACATTTTGGAATGTGAAATCATTTTTTAGGATAGCTTTATATCAAATATAGGGAAAAATGGGGTGGTCAAAAATATTAGGCACCATGCTGAGCTAACCTCTTCTGGAGTTGATGTTTGAAGGAACACAGTTGTGAGGGATCTTCATCGTAGCGGGCTTCAGGACCATCGTCCAAGAAGAACCCCTTTACTCAAAGAGCGGCACATCAGAGCCAGACTGAGGTTTGACCGTGAACATATGAAAGGTATAGATGAGTTTTGGAAGTTGATCCTTTGGTCTGATGGAACTGTTTGGGCGCATGGATGTTGATTATGTGTGGCCAAGAAAGGGAGAGTCCTTCAACCCTAAGAACACGGTCCTTAGAATTAAACATGGTGGAGGGAGCATTGTACTGTGGGGCTGTTTTGCAGCCTCAGACACAGGGAACCTTGTTCGGGTGCAAGGCATCATGAAAAAAGAAAGTTATGTTGACATTTTGAGGGATAATATGAAGAACTCTGCTCTAAGTCTAGGCTTAGGTTGGCGCTGAGTCTTCCAACAAGACAATGATTCAAAGCCTAAGTCGAAATTGGTGCAACAGTTCTTATAGGACACCAAAACCAAGGTCCTGGAGTGGCCCGTACAGAGCCCAGATCTAAATCCTGTTGAGAATTTGTGGCAGGTGCTCAAAGTGAACTTCCATGCTTAGAAACCATGTACTTTGGACTAGCTGGAACAGTTTGCATTGGAAGAATGGGCCAGAATCCCTCAAGAGACAAGTGCCAACCTTGTAAAGAACTACTTGAAGAGGCTGTTGCTCAGAAAGGGTGCACCATTGACTACTTAGGGCCAGGGGGCTAATAATTTTGGACATGTCATTTTTACCTTCTCTTGTTTCAATTAATTGCATCAATATAATATCCTAATCAAACTTGGTGAACATTTTGACTTTGTTATTTTGGAAACAGATAAACTATAAACACTTGTTGTTTGTGGTTTAACATTTATCTGATTTCACAAGGGGGGCTAATCAGTTTGGCCTCAACTGTATTCTCTCAACATCGTCTATTACCTCCATTCAATTGGTTGAAACTTTGATCCATAACCACCTGCAACAAGTGCCTCTGATGCAAGTCTTATTCAATCTTTTTATTTTTAATAAATGAAAATTCACAGTATTAAAAAGCATACACATATAAAACTTGAGACATAATGTACAAAAATACATTATAGCATCTTACAAAAAAACAAACAGTTACTTCTCCTAAATCAAAGTTAATGTTATGAAGTTTTCTTTAACAAAGCTGTTCAACAGTGTGTAAGTAACATCACATTTATTCCTCTGTATTAGCTTTGCTTGTTCGACACATTGAATACAGAAGTCCTCCTGGCCAGCAAACACAAAATTGATAATACTTAGCTACAGGAAAACTGCTTTTATAGTTTGATTCAATGATGCCTCCTGTATCACATCTTTCTGTTCACCTTCCTATCCTTTGCTACACTTATGAAACTAAAACATCGAGTGGAAGTCACAGAGAAATACTTCCTTATGATGGATGTTCTGTTTGTAACCACAGGTTTTGAGGTGTTATGCTTTGACACAGGTTTCTCTGCAGCTCTTCTCAGACTCAAACTGGTTGCTGTTTCCAAGGCAGCCTCCGAACCAGAACTGCGCACAGGAGTTAGCCACGGCGTCGTAGTACCACTTCACCACGTAGTCCCGGCAAGGACCTGGATCCAGGACGTGGCCGCAGCGCTCTGCTCAAGACAATGAAAAGCAAGTGGTGTTAAATGTGAAGCCAAAATATGCCTTCAAATGATTAAAGACAGTTAGTGTTAGCTTTCAGGTGAATTTTGATATTGATATTTTACATTATTTAAAGCATATGATTTAAAGACTTCTTGTCTAGAAGAAATCTGATCCTTGAAGTCCTATAACTCCGGGGTTCCCAAACTTTTCAGCCCACAACCCCCAAAATATAGCTGCCAAAGACTTGCGACCCCCACTGTCCCTCAAAGGGATTTAATGTGGCTTCACTTTGCAGGTCTGCAGAAAATTAGCCTACCTATATGAGCATGTGTCTGTGTTTCCTGTACTGTTATGAATTAACCTGCTGCTGCTGATGCTTTTGATAATTAACTGTTCACTAACCCTAAACTTAGGAGTCATCTGGCAACAAAGAAAGGCAGAAATCTCATTACATTTTCTATTTTCAAGTTTAGCTACTATTTTTGTTGATATATTTAACTATAATGGGTAAAATGTACTATTTTTAGATAACTTAAAAAAAACATTCTGGAAGACATCTCACGACCATAGACTGTATAAACATGTATTATGTTGAACTCAACATAAGTGCTGTCAAGCTAGTGTGAGGTAAAGAGGCGGGCTTTGAGCATCCTAGCCAACAGCTACAGTGTTCCCGCCTGTCAATCAAGTCAGCTGTGCCTCTCATAATGGAAAACTTGTAATCTTAAAGGTGACATATCACGCTTTTTTCATCAATATATATTGGTCTAAGAGGTCCCCAAAACATGTCTTTAAAGTTTATGCTCAAAAAAACACTTCAAATCAGATTTTGGCCTGCCTGAAAAGCCCTCTTCTTCAGTCCTCCTCAGAACACTCTGTTTTCTCTCTGACCACGCCCCCTCAGGAAGTGGATGTGCCTCGGCTCTCCAGCACGTTGATCTAATGTTTACATGTTGGCTGAATATACACGGCTGCTCACAGATCGCTTTACTTCAACCCTCTGAATCTGATCCAGAATCTGATCCTGACGGAGAGGCGCCTGTAGCAGGACCTTTCTGAAGGATTGGTCACAGATTTAGTGTTTCTTGTTGTTTTATTTGTCAGTATGTAGACGTGTGTCTTGGTACACAGCTACGAACATGTAGCTATGTGGCTATGCTAACTAGCGCTAGCACTTATCCATGACAAATAAAAAACATCCACTAGATCTTCAAATCTGCAGACGTGGGGAGTAAAACTGACCTTTGTGTTTATTAAGACAGCCTACAACTAGCATGCCTCCCTCCTAAGCTCCTTGTTCCCACACATGTGTGCAGGTAATGAAAAACGGAGGAGGGGTTGAGTTGTATTTTATACAGTCTATGGGCTGAACAAGCTCTGAGCTCTGACTCCGTGACAGACCGGATATTGTTGTGACGTAACAAAAACACGGAAGTCTGAAACGGCTCGTTTCAGTACGTCCGGAGCTAGCCTCAAGTGGACGCTCGATGAACTGCAGTTTTTAACACTTCCACATTGGCCTCATATTTATAGACTGGAAGTTACCGCTTCCTCCCGACCCCCCATTTGTGTCTCGCGACCCCCCAGGGGGTCCGAACCCACACTTTGGGAACACGTGCTAAAACCTTCCCCTTCTGTTTAATAAGTTGAAATAACTAGCATGATAATTTACTAAAATATATCCTTGCTTAGCTAAGTGGGTATTGGTTAGCTTAGATAGAACTATATATCACTTCTCATCATACTTTCTGTGTGGAAGTGAGCAAGTGTAGTTCCAGAGAGGTGGAATTATTCCTCACATTGTCACAGTTTTCTTCTTGTTCATACCCTCAAATCTCAGATAACATGTCAGTGGGAGTATGACATTTCCAGTTCATAGCCTTAAAGCTAAACTAGTATAGTATATAGTAAATGCAAAGTTAATCTATAAAGTATACTCAAGGTTTTTACCTCACAGTCTTAATATTTTCTCTTCATTTTAAAACAAATTTATTTAACTTTTCTCCTTTATCAAATATTGATATTTAACATTGCAACCGTTTATTTCTCTGTATTGTCTTTTGTGTGAACTCTCAGCTGTTACCTGATTTTTGTGTTTCAGACGTCTCCTGCTGTGGAGGAGTCGAAGGCGAGGGTGCTGGCGTCCTCTCCTCAGGCATGGTTTTCAGTGTTGGACCTGCAGGCCCGACGGCTCCCGTCATCACCTTCTGGCGGTTGGGATCCTTCATGTTAAACTGTGGTCCGAACTCTGTCACAGGTCTGAAGGGCTCCCAGTCGAAGAAAGGCAACCTCTGAGTCACTGAGGAGGATCTATCCACAGTGTCCGGTCTCTGTGGAGCAATGGGTTCTCTTTTGGGTTGTGGTGCTGGAGGGCCGGGCTGTAACAGAGCAGAGGATCATCTAAGCTGCTGTACTCTTCTGTATCCTGGTAAATTGATATAAAAAGTAGAAAATGTTTGTTTTCCTCACCCCTGTTTGAAGTCTCCTGAAGTCTCCTGTGAAGGTGGGTGTGTCGGTGTCCGTCCTGTATGGGGGTTCTCGAACGTTACTTGAGTCCTCTGGGATTCCTGGAGGCAGTCTGGAGCTCGGGATGGAACTGAACAAACGTCTTTCTCCATCCTCACAGATACGACTCAGGAGTTTCTTTTCCAGAGCTGCAGACAAGACGAACATTATCAATCAATCAATCAATCAATCAATCAATCAATCAATCAATCAATCAATCAATCAATCAATCAGACTTTATTTATAAAGCGCTTTTCATACAATGACATTGTAGCACAAATTGCTGTACATAAAAACAACTTAAAATAGAATAAATTAAGATAAAGATCCCAGCCCTGACCCCAAACTCACCCCACAATCCTAAGGTTAAGAACACAATATATACAACAATAGTAATAAAAACACTAAAAATAAAATAAATAAATAAAAATAAAACAAGTTGCTGAACGAACTGAGGAAACACTCTCATGATATATTAATGTGGAAACACAAGGTAAAATAAGATGTTAAAACTCAAGAGGGAGGGGGTTACTGTTTTTTTTCTTCTGTATCTTTCGCTCTTTCCAAGAGCTCACTGTACTGTATTAATCTGTATAAAAGACTAACAAAATTATTGTTGAGTAAAAAAAAACTTAACACAGGAAATTAAAATCACCAAAATAAAATACATTTCTAAGATAATAAAACACTCATGGTAAATATTTAAATATATGCAGCTTTGTACGGATATTTCTATGAGTACCTGTTTACTGTAAGTATTCAGTAGAGCAAATTCTTCTGCTTCACTTCTGTGTTTGTAAAAATAAAACTCCAAATGTGTGCATTTTGGGGTGTTTGCTCTGAGCAGCATGGTACTAGCTGTAGAGTTGTTTTTCTCCCATACTTAAAACCAATCGATGTGTCTCTCACCTGATTAATTCCCAAAGTGTGTAAAGAACAAACTGGTGCAATATCTTTACAGACCTTTGTGGACTTTTGCACATTGTTGCCACCAAGTGTCAAAAAAAGAAACTGTTTGAATTCTCCAAAACCTAAATCCTGTTTCCTCAGAGGAGAAGGTGCAGAAGTTTATCTGTTGATGCACATCAGATATTCCCTTCTGGCTGATGTTGCCTCTTATTTTAAATCTTATTAATGCAAATTTTCCAATGCTTGAGCACCTAAAATTTACCTCCAGAGATGATTTCTATTGTATTGAAACATGGCTGATCACGTACAAAGGTTCATTCTTGTTGCAGCTGGTAAAGGTCAGTTTAATTTATTGCAATACAACATAATGTTTCTAAGTTGGTTGTAGTTTCTTTAAAATAACTTGTCCTTCAAAGTACCTACATTTGTAAAAGTCAGTGTTCTAAAGGGAAAGTCCATTTGCCTCCAAAATATGATAATAATAGTAATTGATGGAACTTATGTAGCTCTTTTCTAAGAACTCAAAGACGCTTTACATGAAGTGTGAAAAATAAAAATAAAATAAAATGTTAAATTTTGGTGAATTAACCCATCATGTGACCATCATGCTCACCTGGGAGTGTTTTGAATTCCTCTATCAGGTACACGTGCTCGCTGTCAGGGTCAGACGCCATCAGATTCAGCTCCTTCTTGAACTCTTCATACAGAGGATCGCTCTGGTTCACAACCCCGATCACAAACCTCTCCACGTTACTCATCTGAGCCTCCGACACGGCGCTCTCCAGACTGACCGCGTCTCTTTTATCTGCCTGCCCGTCTGTGATGATGATGGCCACCTTCCTCACACCTGGCCGCGCCGCCTTAAACACCTGGTTGGCCTGTTGGATGGCGCTGCCTGTGAACGTACCCTCGCCCAGGTATGTCATTGAACGCACCGCAGATTTAACCTCATCTGGGGTTGCCTCCTGTCTGAGGCTGACCACCACCATGTTGATGTGGCTGTAGAGGACCACACCCACCCGCGTGGTGGCCCGGCTCACTGAGGCGCGGTCGATCAGAGAGTTTACAAAGTCTTTGATCACGTTGAAGTTGTCCGGGCCGACGCTCTCTGAGCTGTCTATCACGAAAACCAGCTCCAAGGGGGTTTGACGGCAGGTCACTCCACAACCTGAAGGAACAGAAACAGATACAGGTTTTAAACAAGAAGCAGAAACACCAAACTTAAAATATGAGCTCATACATTTCTGATCACTTACTACAAATGGATCTCACTATTTTGATGATCTCTTCCCTCTGTGAAAATAAAACAAAAAAGGATGCAGATTTGAAAAAGACAGAAAGGTTTTTGTTGTGAAAAACACAACCTGCACACCCCTGGGAATGGAGGTGTGCAGGGTATTTATTCATTACACCAGAGGCTGTACATATTACATAGAAGGTCATGTGCAGGTTGGGTCACTGAGATTTGTAGGCAGTTGCAGGCCTGGAAAGATGCCCTCAAGCACCCTTCAAAATAACAATCTTTGGAGTTGTTGCAGCTGTGTGTTTTGTATTGAATGTTCCTTGTTCTTCAGTTGTTTTTGACCCTGCAGGTGAAACCTATGATTACACAATGAGGTTGACCTGCTCTCAGGGGCATATAAGTCCACAGCTGCCCTTAAAGGATCTGAGGCTGCTGCTGTGCTGCCTTTCACACAGATTTTTGTGTTGCGTTTTTTCATTTACTTTGTATTTAATCTTTTTTATTGTTTAGCTATTTGTCATTTAATAATACATCTCATGGTTTAGATAGTTGAAAGTATATTTGTGATTTTATTGGGCCATGTTGTGGATGGTTGTTCGCCCCATAAAGCCGCCTTAGGTTGGGGTGTAACAGGATGTAAGTTTGGATCTATTTGGCAGGACAAATTCTGATTAATTACAAATGTGTTTTCAGATCTCAACATTAGAAACCATTTATGTCTGACGCTTGCAGATGCTGGAAAAAAAAACAATCCACTGCTTGTGATGTTGGTGATTTGAACAGAGAATCTGTTGCATTATCACCACTAACCCGCTCTGCTGGACCAGCTTCTGCTGGGTGATGGAAATTAGTAACTAACAGGTCACTGTTTATTTTTACACATAATTGATATCAGGCTCATAATTTTGGAAATGCAAGTGCTTTTATCAGGGAAACACTCATGTTTATTCACAGATTCTGTATTTATATGCTAAATTTTTTGGTCATGGGACTGGATTTCAGCATCTGCTTTGCCTTCATAGTCTGAATAGTACTGCTCAGTAGCTTATCAAGAACCGACTATGTGCTCACAACAAAGGAAAACTGTCTGAAATCAGGCCATGGTCATGTATTAAAGATCCCCCAGTCAATTCTGCTGGAAGAATAAAATAAAATATATTTTTTATTATATGAGGAAACTGTCATTTCATGTAAGACTGCAATTTTAAAACTACAAAGTACTGAAAGAAATGGACGATAAGCTCTTTGGGATGTAACCCTCCACCAGTGTCATTCAAATGTAGTATTCTGTTTCTACATGTGGCCCACCACAACTGATGCTCTTTACTTACTGTAAGTCCAGCCTCTCCCTTTTGACCCACTCTACCCTGTGATATAAAAAAACAAATCGTTATCACTCATTGGCTGCAGTGAGATCATCTTGTAGGAATATGAATCACTCTGAAAACATAACCAAGTACCACAGGTCCGAGGGCTCCGGCCTCTCCAGCTTCCCCTCGTCCTCCTTTGAGGCCTTTTTCACCCCTGAACCCTCGTTCCCCCTGAAGGGGCACAGAACGTGTCGTCTATCAGCCTTAATAACACATTTAAAGACGTATTGTTCTTTGATTTTCGTACATGATGTAGTGTTTTCACATTGCTGTGTTTCCCTGCTGACATTATATTGCTACCTTGTCCCCCTGCAGACCTTGTCCAGGAGGACCTCTGGGGCCAGAGATCCCCTGAAACCCAGGCTCCCCCTGAAACCAGAGAAGAAAAACTGATTGATGGAAGAGCTCAAAGAACCAGTAAGAAAGACTGAGTTGATAGAAAATTGTTGTTAACACAAAAACAGACTGATGACTTTGAGGGCTGGTCAGGTGTTTTCAATCTTTGACCTCATCTCATCTTATCTGATTTCCGAATCAAGACACCAACAAGATTTTATTTAAATTATTAATATGCACTTAAAACTGTTTTTAATCCAAAATAATGGATTTTTTTAAATAATTGAAAATTGAAATTCAGCCATTAATAGAAATGTAATAATTTGAAAGCCAGAGTCTTCTCATATCTCATCTCAAACTACCATTCAGAGTCTATAACTGATGGAAGACAGTGGTACCTTTTGTCCCTGGATGCCCTCTCCAGGTGACCCCTGTGGACCAGGTAGGCCAATTTTGCCGACTGAACCCTGAAGGAAAAAAGGAGAACCAAAAGTGTGTGTGGATGTGTGTGTAAGTGTGTGTGTGTTGCTAAAAAAAATACATGATTTAATAAATAATGAAATAAACAAATAAAAAACCTTCAAACATTACCTTTGTACCGATCAAACCGATCCCTGGTGGCCCGGCAGGTCCAGCTGGTCCAGGTAGGCCTCGGTCTCCCTTAATGGGAAATAATTATAGACTTCTGTCAAAACCCACATTAATACTTAAATCTCAAAAATACGAAAAAAAAAGAAGCAGGGAAAAATAGACCAAGTATTGGGCTGAACATGAAAAAGCACCAGTGCAAAAAATTACAGAGAGACACAATACCTCCTGAAAAATGTGAAATCTGGAAACGCTGAGTTAAACCACATTTTTCTTCAGCATAAAGGATAATTCGAATAACAAATTATTGTAATACATGTACATAAGACAACAAATGGCATTCTGTGACAAAATGATCCCCCCTTAAGTTCCTGCATGATAAAACCACACAATGCAAATTCCTAAAACAGCAATCCCCGATGAAGTGAAAGAAACTTTCACAACCAAAATTAATAATATTGACATTTTTCTGTCCATGTTTTGTGTTTTTGTTCCTGGATGAGTTTTTACCTTTGGTCCAGGTAAACCCATGCCATCAGCTCCAGTTTCCCCCTGCAGGCCAGGAGGTCCAGGAACTCCCTGAGACACAGCACAACATTAAAACACACAGCAGCAGCTGAATGTAGAGAGTAGAAGTCTAGGAGGTTAAACTGTAGGTTCATACTCACTGGTGGACCGGAGAAACCTTCACCTTTCAGTCCAGGTGGTCCGGCAGGCCCTGATGACCCTCTGTCTCCCTACAAATCAAAACACACTTTTTAAATCAGGACTGTTCATGACACATGCACGTGAGCAGTGAAGAGTGCACCTCAGCTGAACACACCTTGGGTCCAGATAGACCAATCCCTTGCTCTCCCATGGCTCCAGGTGCACCCTTTGGACCTGGTTCTCCCTAAAGTCAATACAGTGTCACTGATTAAAGTTAAATCAGCTGTTTGTTTGTTTGATTTTTAGCATGATATGATCTTACTTTGGCACCAGCTATACCCCTCCCTGGCTGCCCAGTTACTCCTGGAGGCCCGATTATCCCTGGTTCCCCCTGCAGGAGAAGACAACGCAACCAGGTGAGGCTCTACATTTACATTTTTATCATTGAGATATCAAAAGGTTTAAAATGTATACAAATAACTCATGATGGACTGATCATTAAGTATGTGTTTATTAGACGAGGATGTAATAGCACTCAATTATTATTATCATTTCTACTTACCTTTGGCCCCATTGGCCCAACGGGACCGACTGCACCTGAAGAGCCTCTTGACCCCCGATCCCCTCTGTCACCCTGCAGAGCAAAACAAAACCATATCTCGTATTCCTCTAAATGACACTCTGAATCCTCTACAGCACTTTGTGTTTACCTTTTAAACTATGACTGAATCTGAAAATGTATATATGTGACAGTACATTTTCATACATGCATCATCTGTAACAAGTGTCTGTTACCTTTGCTCCAGGTACACCTTTACCGGGAGCACCGTCGGGTCCCCTGGGTCCAGGTAGTCCAAGGTCACCCTGCAGTCATTTGGAGACAGTCAATGCAGCAGCGGACAGGTAGGAAATGTGGGAGAAATGTTCAAGAGAGAGAGAGAGAGAGAGAAGCTTGTTTTATGTCATGGGGTTACCTTTTGTCCCGAGGCTCCGTCCTCTCCTGGTTGACCTGGTATTCCTATTAACCCCTCGGACCCGGGGTCACCCTGAGAGGGAAGAGTAATGTGAAAGAACATCAGCAGGATGCAGACTGATGGTGACATGAAAACAATAATGTTCACCACTTATTTAAAGTTTGAATGTATTTAATTCTTCCTTTGAACTACTCTGTTGGGTGATTAGTTCGGTAGGATCTAGAGAACTTACTTTGGGTCCTGGTTGTCCAACACCTCTCTCACCTGGCAGTCCACGGTCACCTGAGAGTCCTTGATTCCCCTGAAAAATAACAGTATGTGCTTTAAATATGCTAAGCTTGAAAACTAGAAACCTGTGATTCTTATTGAGTTTACTTTGCTGATTATTACGTTATAATTATCATGCAAATCATTTTGTGAATTAAATTAAATTAAAGGCCCCTTTTCATTTCCAATAGCTCAAAGAGATGTCTTAAATTATTATTTATCAACATAAAGCTCAAAACCTAAATACGCATCATGTACGAGAAATACAGACATGAAATCGTCACGTCTAAGATACAAATGTTTGATGTTATATCCATGAAACACAAAGACTGGATGATGGAAACTGTTTCTTGTTGATTGACTGATTGATTAATTACAACAAACATAATTACAAATGTAATGATGATATTCTCCAAAGCTCTTTAACGATCTAGTAAAAGTATCTAAAACAGCAGTCTATATGTTGAGGACTAGTTTTACTGTTGGACGCTGCATTCACGTGGTGTTGGAAAAATTGGAAATACAAGTTTTTGAGTTTGAAAATGCTTCTCAAGTTTGAACACCAACTTGGTAAGGAACTCTGGAAAGAATTTGGTGCCTGACTTACTGACTCGACGTCAGCACCGTCATCAACACAGCGGGCAAACAATGTTTCATAAATGGTAAGAAACTTTTGTATTAATTCACGTATTGCACCTCAGGCACCCATGATGTTTCTTGTTGTTGTTACAACCGTCCGACTTTACGAGTTTAAAGCATTTGAACACACCAAAGTTGGAAGAACAGCTTCCTAGCTGAGAACGTGAGAGCACATGAATGCAGCATAATTTAGCATATTTTCCCTCTCAAGTATTTCAGCAGCAGGTCAGCATATTTATCCAACAGATCAGGCTGCTGTCATCCATTTAATATTCGTTTATGTTAAAAAGAGGATCATTTTATTCTGAAATTATCAGTTTGTTTTATGAAACAGCAGATTCAGATGAAATTAAAAAAGAAGAAACAGAAACGTCAGAGCTGTTTCTTATAGTTGAAATGAATATCCATCAGTAGCAGCCTCTCAGCAGCCTCCATGACTGAGAGGGAGACAGATTCAAACCTACATCTGATTGACAGGCCAGCTCTCTTTATCAGCTGTGTCTGTGATAAAATATGCAAAACAATTTGGATGTAATCAGACCGAGAATCAGCTGACTGTCATTCACGATTACTGTCTTAGTTTCTGAGTCAAATATAGATTACAGACGCCCCCCTTCTTTCCTACCTTTGGTCCAGTTATTCCAGTACCTGGAGCTCCTCTGGGACCTGTAGGCCCGACTGGACCCAGATCCCCCTGAGAGACAGAACCGTTAGATTAACAGATATCATCGCTAACTCAATCAAAGTGAGCAGGTTGGAAGTATTAAAAGCTTTTTGTACAATAATGTTATCATGTGGTTGTTCTTCTCTTACCTGATTTAGCTCTCAGAAAAAAGACAGCAACAATAATTCATATTTTTTCAACAGTCAGGGTTTAAAAATGTAATTCCACATTTACCTTTTCTCCTTGAAATCCTAAACCAGGAGAACCAACTGGACCTGGAACCCCGGGAGGTCCAAGACTGCCCTTTGGGGACACAGAGACAGGTTTAGTATCCACCACAGACCACCATTTTTCACACTTGCACTTCAAATTCTCTAATCTTTATGTTTCTGATAAACTGAGGGATTAAATGTTCCTTTATGTGCTGAGAAAAATCTCCCTCCTCTTAAACCTAAACTTATCAATCCCTACTCAAAGTATGGTTTTAAGTCCAACTTGTAGTCGAGTATTTTGGTATTTGGTATTAAGTATATACATTCCTATGATAGATATATGTGCAGAAACATAAGTCTATGCACCTTGTCACCTTTGACCCCAACACCAGGAAGTCCACGATTTCCCCTTGAACCGTCATATCCTCGATCGCCCTAAAACAGAAGCAGAAGGTGTGACACACTACAGACCATAATGTCCTGCAACCATCTCTTTGAATATGATTACATACACTTTAAATTAGTCCATCGTGATTCACATGTGAATCAAGCCAATAAAGAACATTCTGGATAAAAGTAATCACACATTGTTTAAACTTTGCACATATAGATATCCCCTTTTTCTCCATCACATGCAGACATGCAACATGATGAACAGCACAGTGGCACTCTTCATGACTACAAGTAGTGTTTTCCAGCAGCACCACAGTTCCCCCCTTAAATCAGAGCAGATACCATGAATCATGCATCCTGTTGCGTTATGTATGTGTGGGTAAAATCGGTCAGACACTGCTCTGAGCTTCTGTCAAGATCATGGTCATCATTTTTCAGCAGGTTAACAAACACACTGCCTGACACAGGGTTACAAATCTGACCCACCTTCGGCCCTGGGAATCCCTCTCCACGTGGTCCAGGGTTTCCTTGTGTTCCTGGCTGTCCTGGAGGACCCTGGAACAAACAAAGAGCTTCAAATGATTATCTTTATTAACTTCAGATATACTGTATTAAAGAGGAAGTTAGAAAAAGGGGGGAGGTCATTGGACAGGCAGACAGAAGGTGAATTATTGGTACTCTAGGTGGCAGCAGGGGGCAGAAAAATGCTTCAAACTTCATTTCCCAGAAATCCTTCATAGAGAGGAGGAGGGTCAAACAGAGCATAGAGCATGCTCATGACTGACACCATATTAAATCTATAATTAATAACTACTAGAAGATCAGATAGAAGTCAAAAAGGCTAATCTAGCATGTGTGATTTAGCTTTTCAAGAGCTTTCTCGTGATTCAAGATGAAAACTTTTCATTGAAATCTTCCATTTACCTCTTAAATGCATTAACTTAACAAAGTTAAATCAACCTTTTCATTTACCCTCTCCATTCCAGCAAGTCTGCGAGAACACTCCAAGTCTCTTTTGTGCATAACATGGACTCAAAGTCACACAAATATCATATTTTTCTATTTCCATACTCACTGGAAGTCCTGGTTCGCCGATCCCAGCAGGACCTGTGGAACCGGGTCTTCCCTGAATACCTTTTTCACCCTGTGAGCATCATAAAGCAGCGGTCAGCAAAGTATGACATTTATTATTTTCCCTGGACCACATCAGGTGTTTGCTAATATCTCTTTATAAGGTAGTAACCTTTCCCACAGGGCTTCAGCAATCATCTTAGCTCCTAAAAGGTCCTAAAACTTTGAAGTTATGGGATAAATGTTTGGATGTCAGATAAATACCAATGATCTTCTGCCTCTTGAGATTACATGAAGGTGTACATTTGATTTTAGGAAGATAATTTAACTGTAGAGGATGTTTCTGTGGAGTTCAGGTTAATATAAAGAGCTTACCTTGCCCCCTGGGAATCCAATGCCGATGTCCCCTGGTGGTCCAGTAGTCCCAATGGGCCCCCTGTCTCCCTGTGGCGGGTAAAACAAGTTCAGATCAGGTTAACAAAATCTAAATTGGAGTCAGACATTGATATTCAGTGCATCTACTTATCTTTTTCTGCTTGGTACATTTCCAAACCTGTATCGACTAATTGCTCTACCTGTATGCAGATGATGCTGCCCTTAAGTTCTCTACTCTATAGCTAATTAAAACGCACTCTCTTAGACTCTAAACTCAATATTAAGAAGTCATGAATATGTCCTTCACAATTAAACATGAAGAAACCCTTTTTTTAAATGAACCACTGAAACATTGCACGGATGCAGATAATGCAATAATTTGTGAAACCTTAAACAAGGTCAACACATAGCCTCAACATTTGTGCACTCAGACTCACAAACAGACGTTATATGAGAATTTAATTGGAAACTAAATGCTGTGACATCTGTCTAAGTGACTCTGAGCCTTTCTTCAACTTTTATCACATATGGGAACTAAGACCCGCACTTTGTTCTATAAGCTATAAAACCTTCTCTTGATTCATATCTAGACTTTTTTTTCCATATGTAATGAATCACGTTATATTTCCTCTGGATAAAGACATCTTTGTTGAAAAGCTGCAGGACATTTGTGGTGTGATGGAGGAATCAGAATCTTATTAGCCCTGGGCACACATTCAAAGGTCATTTTCATGCGGCCTCCTTTTGCACCCAAAGACTGCGATGTGACAATACAAATGCTGTGTGGGAACGTGTCTGCGCAGCGCTGTGTGGGAGTGGAAAACTACTCCTCTAAAGCAGGGGTTCCCAAACTTTTCAGCCCATGACCCCCAAAATGTAGGTGCCAAAAACTTGCGACTCCCACTGTCCCTCAAAGTGATTTAATGTGGCTTCATTTAGCTGGTCTGCAGAAAATTAGCACACCTATATGAGCATGTGTCTGTGTTTCCTGTGCTGTTATGAATTAATCTACTGCTGCTACTGATGCTTTTGATAATTCACTGTTCACTAACTCTAAACTTAGGAGTCATCTGGCAAAAAGAAGGGCAGAAAACTCATTACATTTTCTATTTTCAAGGTTTTATTTCAAGTTTAGCTACTATATTTGTCCATATTTTTTAACTATAATGGGTAAAGTGTACTAATTTTAGATAACCTAAAAAAAAGAAACCATTCTGGAAGACATCTCATGACCCCCCATGTGTATTTTGTGACCCCCAAGGGGGTCCCGACCTACACTTTGGGAACCCCTGCTCTAAAGAAAGAAAAAAGGGCCAAATTTCTTTAATCTTTAAAAAAATCTTCTTCTTTTTTTGGACCCAAAAAACCTTGATTTACTAAAAGCATGCTCTGTGTCTTTGCTAAAGGAAAGTGTATGTGAAATCATTCTCAGAGCAGAAATTAAATAGAGTGAGTCAAATTCCTCTAAATTACAATGCATTTGCAGAAACTTACTTTAGATCCAGTCGGGCCCTCAGGACCCATGTCTCCTGGTGGTCCTAATGCACCCTGAAAAACAAATTTCAAATCTTACACAGTCCTTAAAAACAACATATGAATGTGTATTAATCTAATTAGTTTCAAAATTAACACAATCTATCGTTTTGCTTAAACAAAATGAGGGGATTTTCTGTATCTGGGACAAAAAAAAAGTCACACAAAAGCATCACAAAAATGTTCACCCGTGAGCCCCTCATGTTGTATGACCAAACTCCAGGTCAGGACCCACCCACCACCACTCATGAACAGTACAGCAGGATTAAAACCAACATTCATGGCTTTCATGTCCTTCAATTCTCATGCCAAGCTCAAAAAAATAACAAGGTTATACTGACACTGTGCCAGTAGCACAGAGGAGGAAGAGTAGAGCAGGGGCTGCACTAATCCCACCTCACAAAGTCTGTTCCTGCAGAAGAATAATATCCTGCAAGCCTGGATTCCCTGCTTCGGACAGCCACATTAGTATCAGGATTACCCATAATCCAATATTCACATTCCATTAGTGCAGAGATGAATAAGAGACAAATTCCACTTCCATTTTTCATATTAGAGAGTGAGCAAAATGTTGTGATGTCTGTGTATCGATACAAACGTAAAGAAGTGAACTATATGAAGGACGGGCAACAAAAAAATAAATGTGAAAAAGAAATCTGGAAAATGCTTCAAGCTTGTGTCAAGAGGAGTGACAGTCACATAAATCTAATTATGATTTAATAAATATTATTATGTATGAAAGTTTATCAATGTTATTCCAACAAGATCACACTTATATGACTCTGTAAGGCTGTACAAAGGTCCTAAAATAAATGCAAACAGTGTCCTAATTTATTGAGAAAGTAAATATTTATCATGTTCAGTTTCCCCTATAGCATGTTAACATTAGTATTAATATTATCTATAAAAGACCAAGAGTTTACAAGCTTGTTTGCAGCTGTACTCTGACACATGGGCTCTGATCTAAAGTCTAACATCTCTGCATGCTAATAAGTAGGAAGTAGCTTATAATGTTTGCTTTATTCACATCTGTCTGTATCAGGCTAACATTTGATATCAAAGTTATTTAATAAAGTAAAAGAGTCTATAGACATGTTAAATATTTCATATAATGAGCCATTGTTCCAAAAATAATACATAAAGCTTGCAAACCTTCTTATTGTAATGATGAAAATGCTAGAAACAAGACTCACAACTGTTCATATTTGAAATAAAAGTAAAAGAGAAGGCGTCTGTCTGTGCCATACCTGATGTCCTTTTGATCCTTGCGGGCCTGGAGGTCCCTCAGGTCCCTGCATTATAACACTTAATTCATTATGAGGATAAAGTTCATGATATTAGTTGAGATGGTGTAGTTGTTAGTGCTCATACAATGTCACCCTTTTCCCCGGGAGTGCCACAGTCTCCTCTCTCTCCCTAAAAAGACAAAATACAAAATGATCACACCCTCTGCCTCATTACATGATGAATAAAACAATATTTTTTTTGCATGTTAATGATGTTTTCACTTCCTACCTTGTAGCCCTTATAGCCTGGACGTCCCTGTAAAAACACAAACTGTTTTTAAGTCTGTATTAAATCTGATAACAACAGACTGATGAGGTGGGAAAGGGAACATTGTTTACCTCTGGGCCTTCACTTCCAGGTCGACCGTTTAAGCCAGACTCCCCCTTTATGAAGAGAAAACATCTTACAACAAGCTGCATGAAATCATACTCTAAATTCTTTATTGTGATTTAACTTACCTTCCCTCCTTTTTGACCAGGCCCCCCCCTGAAGCCTGAGTCTCCTTTTCTACCCTAGAAATGTCAATACATCAGTGTTATGAGCCAAAGGTCAAGACGTTACTGTGTGTGTTTTGAAAAGTGTGTCGTAGATAGAACTCACTGGACTTCCTGGAGGGCCCCTGTCTCCTCTTTCACACAAACACACCTGAGCCTGCGGACACTATCAGACAAAACAATACAAAGTCAGTGCTGCCATTTACACCAAAGACTGAGTGAGAGGAGAACATATTTGGACGTGAGGGTAGAGGTGGACAAGGTAAGCAAACTCTAATTTATTAGCTAGTATGAGTGCTAGCTTAATTTGCAGGGTTCATTTGTGATTAAATGTGATGCCAAACAAAGGCTTCACAAAATGTACTTTTGATCAAACAGACATTTTACTCTCGGGACTCTTTAGTACAACTCCATATAAAATAAATGATATCTTAGACAGGCAGTAGTAACAACTTCTCAATCACAGGTAGCCAAACCCTTTAGCACACCCTAAACTATCACTATCACCACTCTCTCTCTCTCTTATTCCCCTCTATCCCTCTTTCCAACCCCAACTTGGTCGAGGCAGATGTCTGTCTAACATGAGTCTGGTTCTGCTCAAGGTTTCTGCCTGTTAAAGGAAGTTTGTCCTTGCCCCTGTAACTTGCTAAATACTGTGAGGTGCAATGCTCATAGTGGATTAATATAAGACTGGATCTTATCCCATCTTGGTGCTGGGTCTTTGTTAATAATTTAACATAGAGTACGGTCTGTACCTGCTCTGTTTGTAAAAGCGTCTTGAGATAACGTTTGATGTGATTTGGCACTATACAAATAAAAATTGATTGATAGACCCTTGCTTTGTCTCGTGGGTTTATTTGACTAAACAATCAAATATTGTCACCCTAGCTAGTCAGCTCTAGAATTACTAGTTGGTAAAACAAATTTGAAATATTTTCACTACTGTAGCCCTGAAATGCCAGTCTTACGCTGTGTCTAAGCTGGGGTGAAGCCACCCACCACTAGCCGGGGCTGTAGCTCTGTATAATGGTAACTACTACAATACTGAAATGCTCTACCAAATATATGACGCAGTTTGACAGCATTTTCATCTAGAAAACACAGATAAGGTTGTATGTAGACGTTGTCTGGTTAAACTGGCAACCAGAGCGGAGAGTAACCAGCACAGGCAAGTAGAAGTCAACCTGCATGGTGGACTCCAGGCTAGTGGTGCTAGCTCTGCTATTGTTAGCCACACTCTACAAACCAATTCAATATGGTTTACCCACAGACTTGAGCCATTTAAAACTAATTGTGCACTATTTTTTTTCCCCACTTTAGACTAGTTGGTTTGTCAGAATTTTAATTTCCATTTAAAAGGCTAGGAATAAGTCGCTTTGGAAGATCCCCATAACTTACAAATAAGCATCATGCTGTGTCAAAAATAATTCAAACATTTTATTTTTTTGTGTGGTAATAACTGAAGTAAGAATGAGTTCTTTAAAAAGCTTCTGTAGCATTTGACTTTATGTAGCAAAAGGAGTGCCCCCCTGCTGGCCATTAGAAGAACTGCAGGTTGAAGTCACTTCCTCATTGGCCCACCATTTCAGAGCCTTACATAAAGTCTATGATTTAAATGAAGAAGTGAGACTTACCCCCTCAGCTGCGACTGCACTCTGTAGATAAAACATGAGACAAATATATCAATGGTTCAGTTACAGTTTTTATAATCACAGCCTAAACTCAAAGAAAAGTTACTTTTTTGGAGCATGATAAATATATTTTATCTATTTTTATGCTTTGTCCCTTTCTCTGGAGGAAACAGCTGTGAATGAATAATATCACACATTTTTTGGAAAAGCAGAACAAGCAGTGCCACTCTCTCAGACGGGCCCTGACCCTGACATTTCTGTGTGCGTGTGGAAAATGCAAAGCAGGCAGGAAAACCCCTCATGAAGACACAACTCTGTAACTCAGACGTGAACCCGCTGTGAGGACAGAAAGTACAGAATAAAAGGCAGAACGTAAACACCTCTGCTAAAGACATTAAATGCTGCTGCAACTTCATCGTCTGCAGGAGGTGCAGTCGATCATTCGTGCTCCAAAAGGAAACTAAGCAGCAGCTAATGTGGGGGGGATTTTTTCCACCTTCAATCAAAAAGAGGAAGAGAGCACATGGAATCAGTTTGTGATCCGTGGTGTTCAGTTGTGATTAAAGGTTGCAGACTCTGGGGCATCACTGGCACATAGTTGATAATCACTGGAGCATCTTCTTGCTGACAGTCTGCCACAGCGGCTGCTGCCATTATCTGGGAAGTTGTGCATTTGTAAGCTGACCTAGATCTTTTCACTAGATGTTGGGATAGATTTAATTCGGATCTGGCTCAGTGTTTTCATTGTTAGGGTGCTGATCCCCTTGATGTAAAGCTATGTCAACCTGAAAACCCGAATTCTAACCCCATTTTGCCAATCACAAATATGTCTTTAAATATTGTTTATATTTGAAGAGTTTTCGTTTTCTATCTTTTAACTCTTTTATTATAATGAAACCAATAACACCCAAAACACAGCTCTGACAACAGTGTCCACCATCTTGTTTCTGTTACTAGGAGCTGCCAAAACTAGAAACGTTTATATTCTACATGTTGGACCTTTAATAATTCTGTCCATAGTTTACAGGTGGCTGTCTATTTTCTATACCCCTTATAGTGCTCTCTCCGGTCTCAGCTGTTATTGGACTAGAGGCGGGCACACCCTGTACGTATCACCTGTCAATTACCAGTCTGACACACAGTATAGAGACAGATGATCAGTAATGCACACATCCACAGGGAAATTTAGAGCACCAATTACCAGACAGTCCCTGCAGGGAACCAACCCATGCACATGAAGAACATGCAAACTCTGCACAGAAAGCATAACTGGGGTTCAAACCATGAGCTTCCTCTTTGTAGTTCATTTTTGCATTTTTGGCCTTTATTTGGACACTTGAAGAAAAACAGGAAAGATGGGGAGTAGAGAGTGGGGGGATGACATGCAGCAAATGGTCGAGGCTTGGAGTCAAATCAGCTACAGCTTCAACAAGGACTGTAGCCTCTGTGTGGGGTGTGTGCTGGAACTGCTAGGCCAACTAGTGCCCCAGGATCCTTTTTGCTTTGACAGTGCTAACCACTGCACCGCTGTGGAAAATGCACGTGTGGAAGTTTGTTTTGTTGTTGTTGCATCAGTAGAACAATCACTAACATACATGCCTTAAAGCTGCTGTGACGAATTTTCACTATGTGTCAATTTTGGTTCCCTCTGTGGACAAGGTGTACCTTGTACGTCTTTGCTAATCTCGTCCTGTACATGTGTAATTAAAATATCGCACTCTGCTTTCTTCAGTATTCAAATCTACCACTCACAGTGAATACTTAAATACTAAAAAAGTAGCTGTTTCTTTAGTGTGTCGAATCTCATTGTCTGACACCAACCAGTAGCAGGCGTTAAAAATGATTAGAAAATATGATTCATCAGTGTTGTTGATGGTCTACTTTGCTTTAGCTGGTCTTAGAGAACCATTGGTATTAATTTTAGCCATAACCAGCTACAGACCCCTCACAGGAGCCTTAAAAACAAAATTTGTGCCATTGGGCGGGGACTAGGCCTACTGGTTTAGTTGCGCGCCCATGTAGCAGGCGGCCCAGGTTCAAATCTAGCCTGCGGCTCCCTTCCCACATGTCATTCCCCCACTCTCTCCCAGTTTCCTACACTGTCCACTGTTCTTTCCCTCTATCAATAAAGGTGTAAAAGTATATTTAAAAAAGAATAATTTGTGACATTTTAAAAATCACTTGGGGTTAAAGGCCAATCACTTGAAGCCACACTCACAATCTCTTTGAGCAGCATCTCCTCCAGCTGAGGGTTGAGAAGACTTTGGACAAACTGCTGTGCAGGCGTACTTGCGACGGCCCGTAGTTTGGCGTTATTCTGGCTCTGCTGAGCGATGTCTGATAAACCTACAGCAAAGAACTTTATACCGTGACCTTTGGCCTCTGCCGCGGCTGAAATCACATCAGGGTTACGGGGATGGTCCACCCCATCCGTCATCAACACCGCCACCCTGACGCTGTCCGCCGGCGTCTCCTGCACCAGCAGCTGTGAAGCATTGGTGATGGCGTAAGTCGTGTAAGTGCCATGACCGATGTAGTTCATGGTGCTGACTCGGCTGTGAAATGAGTCGAGGTCTTTCCAGTCTGAGAACCGATGCTCCATCAACACAGAGCTGCTGTACTGAAGAGCAGCCATTCGCACCTTCAGACTCCAGCCGGTGACTTGCAGCATGGCAAGGCGGGTGCTGAAGTTCAACACGAAGGCCTTCTGCTTCTCAAACAGGAAGATTTTTGCACTCTCTGAGCTGTCCAGGATGAAAGCCACCTCCAGTGAACATGTCAGAACTGCAAGGGGAAGAAAACCAGGAAAAGGTCAGACAAAGATTCACAAGTCTGCAAAAGAAGAACAGAGAGGGTGCAGAAGCTTTCAACTGTGTTGTCTTTTTAGTCCGTTGTAGACTAACCTGAGAGGTAACTGGAGGTGAACGGCTGTATTTGTAAAAGACTTTATCCAAAGAGGAATGCTTGACACTTTGGGACCAGTTTGTGCTTCAGTGTATAACCCAAAGACAGATACATGTGCACAAGTGAAGCACAGGAGGAGCTGAGACCTGAACCAGCTACAACACAACCTGCTGAGTTACAACCCCCCCCCCCCTATGTTGTTCCCTCTGTGACCTGTGAGCTCCGGAGTTTTGTGTACAATCTAAAGTACTAAAGGCTCATAGACAGTATATTTAGATATGTAAAGTCAATGTCAAAGCCTGAGAGGACTTCTTGAACTTTGACTTAAACTCCAAACTCTAGAAGTTTGTGACCTGACTGCTAAACTGCTTGCAACCATTACATACAGTTTATTCTGTAACTATTTTAGTTGTGAGTATTGCATTTCACTGCACTTTACATAGCATCAAGTACTGAGCAAAAAAAATCAACAAAAACATAAACGCTTTCCATTAACTG
Organism: Notolabrus celidotus; assembly: GCF_009762535.1. Lineage (NCBI taxonomy): Eukaryota > Metazoa > Chordata > Actinopteri > Labriformes > Labridae > Notolabrus > Notolabrus celidotus. The sequence goes on along the minus strand of NC_048283.1, from coordinate 4,700,514 downwards.
CTTGATTCCAAGCTGATTGGAGGATGTCTTCATGCAAACTCAAATCATACCAAGTGGATTTATCTCATTATTAGTCAAACAATCCAATTTTCCTTAATTTGAGCTACATTGACATCACAGGCCAAATATTAATCTTAAAAAGCTTCTCTGCACAGCCAGCCATGACTTCAGTGTGCATCAAAGAAGTGCAATACTGACAAAAGATGCAGCAAAAATATAACTTCACCCTGGATAGCTGGAGAGCCAAAATCACTTCACACATGTATGCTGTTGGTTATACAACATTTGGTTTTGGAGGATATGTTTTGAGCACATCTTACTCCCCCACCCCACCGCCATGTGTCAAAGTAAATATGCATTGCTCAGCTGTATCTCAAAGTACTTTTACTTAAGTAAATGAACAGACTGATATTTTTACTCCTAGTTGCGTTAAAATAAACTGTACTTTTACTTAAGTTGCATATTTTAGAACTTGTTCCAACCCTGCATATATTCAGATATGGGTGTGGTTTGTGTTTGCTCTATGAAACTCAGAGACTTCTCTTTGACTCATCACACATGCCACCAACATAAACTTGTCTACAAACATTTATATATTTATCAATTCAACAGTTATAAAAATAGATTTGTCATACTTGTTTATTTAGCCTATGTGAACAAATGTATAGACTTATTCTGTAATGCTATGTTTAAGTATGAGAAGGTAATGGACTGTATAACAGAGTTTTATGGTTATTTTTATGGACATGGGTAGTCATGATTTATAAAGTGTGTTTGTCCTCTTCTTTTTAGCCCTTCCTTTCTTTACCCCCCTCCTTTTACTTCACGTTTCCCAGGCCAAGAACAATTGTAACGACTTAACCATCTTCTTTACTTTGTAAATGACCCAATATTATGTTTACTTTTTGTGAATGAAAAGTTGTCCTGAGGGTGAAATCAGTAAAGCAAAGAGAAAAGCTGGTTTCTAAATGTTGTTTAAATTGGTTGCTATTCTCACTGTTATCATACATAACTGAATCTGTGTTTGTTGCTTGGAGAGAGTCTGATCCTCCCACCTGGAGACACCCACGGCACTCTCAAATACCTGACCTTCAGCACTAACATGCGGATACCTCATATAAAAGAATTACCATTTCCTCCGTCGTCATGCAGCCTGTAGCTGTTGCTGCGTCCTGCGTTTCTTCTCTGGCCTGTGGCCTCGTGTGTGAGAGCCAACAGCAGAAGGCAGAGCGCCACTCCTCTCCTCAGGTTTCCCCACAGCAACATCTCCATCCTAGCAGAAAAAAAAACAGTTGCAAAGTGTGTTACAGTGCAACGTGCAGGAGGGCTTTAACTACAGATCACGTAAAGCAGAAAATGTTCTGCCAATTCCATAAGATCCACGTGTTTTATATGCTCATAACATGCCTCCTGCAGTCTAAACCACACCCAAACAGGGAGCTGTGAAGCTGCAGTTTCTGACAGTGATAATAAGCTACTTTAATGTATGGAAATTGTGCTGTTGCTCAAAATGTGCTTCATAAAATGCCTCCAATATAACAGTCCCAAAATAAGCAAATATATGTAAAGCTTGAATAATCTGCAAATCCTCATTAGTGTGACAAATTTTCAAATCCTGCATGCATCCTTTATATAATATATCACATTATCCAGTCCATGTACAGCAAACAAGCACCTCTGAATGTGAAGACCTTTCTGCTCTATGCCACAAACTTATTTTTAATGAACTATTCAAACTTTAGAACACATAAAAGTTGTTATACAAACTATGTCACTGCACTTAAAGTATTAAAATGAAGCTTGCATAAGAAATCAGGCATGCAAAGTAGAGAATAAAATATTAATTTACCTAGAATCTCATTTGGCTGCAGCCAGTGCTCGTGGTCCAGTCTGCTGCGGTTTGTTGGGGGGCATTTCTGCTCGGAATCTGCTCCTATACCGGGCAGAGATAAAGTGAGGACCATGAGATCATGGGTTGATGTGCTGTGTGTGTAGCCGGGGGCTCTGGGGCTGCTCCAACATTTCAGCTCGGGTCCTGTTCAGGGGATTCATGACTGACCGAAGAGACCTTTATTTTCCTAACTCTCCCGCTCACAGACACAAAGACATCAAGCAAGAACATTGTTAACATATTACAGGATGATGATGATGGCAATAAAGACAAGGTAGATATTTTCAACAAAGATACATTATCACAACAGAGCAGCCAAAAATAGTCAGATGTTAAAAATTCTCAATCATTACAGGATTAATATGGTGTTTTTTTCATTGGGGGCAGTCCACTGCATTTCTTTTCACATGGACAGACTCACTGTGTAACTTTCCACACAAGTTCAGAAACAGTTAAATCTCCCTGTTTTGTTTTTTGGACTGTTGCGCATGGAAACTGTTTGGATGCGTGTGCGTAAAGGTCCCACATGTGTTTATTTTACTTCTCCTCTATCGCCCACTAATGTGAAAAACAGATTATTTTTAGGATGATTCCCATGTACAACAAAAATAGTTTTTAATCATTGAACTTGAAGGTTTGCAGCTGAAAAACTGCAATAATGTCAATCTAACTATAATTCAAACTGATCACTTCCTGGGTCTAATTGATCATTTGATTTAAAACAATATAGAATAGAATATATCTAGACTAGAATATGTCTTTATTGTCATTTTGCATTGTAAAACGAAATTGAGGTGCAACCCCTTTCAGTGTAAAAGATGCATAAAAGAACAGTAGTAAAAAGAAAAAGAGAAAATTATAAAAACAGTGGACAAACAGATAAATAAAAATAAATAAAAACACGAGACACATCCAGCATTCAACAGGCAGACATTCAGTGAATAGGAAGATTGCATATTCCCATTTTATATTACATTAGATAGAAGTGTACATAGTGTGTATACATCTGTAATAGTTGCCATATTTTATTTTATTTTATTCTATTCTATTCTATTCTATTTTACCTTTATCATTGCTATTATTATTGTTATTATATTTTTAACTATGTTAGTACATTGTTGTATTCCCCTGTCCCGTGTTGTAAGCTGCTGTAACAAAATAATTTCTCCCAATGGGAGATCAATAAAGTATATCTTATCTCTTATCTTATCTTATCTTATTACTTAGCATATAGTGCACTTATTGCTCTGGTATAAAGACTGTTTTTTCAGCCTGTTTGTCCTTGTCTTTAATGTCCTGTATCTCCTACCCGAGTGCAGAAGTTCAAACAGGTTATGACCAGGGTGTGTTTGGTCCCTAAAGATGTTTCTAATAACATATAATATATAATATTGTTCATTGTCTGTCACATCATGATGAGATTTGATTTTATGTCCTTACTTTCATATGTGTTTTCTTTAATTGTGGCGCCCTCTGGTGGCTCATGATTGATATGTTGAATCCAAATATATCCTCAGCGCTAAACCGGAACCTTTAGTAGTTGACAGTTGAAGCACTACGGACATATTTTGATGTAACACAAAACACTCACTCGGGGCTCAAAGTGTCCCTTGACGACATGTGTATGCAGAAACGTACTTCACGTGATCCTTCAAACATTCTCTATAGTGGTAAGTAATCAAACATCTTTTATATTGTATTTTATACTGTGCTGCTAGCTAAACCTGTGCTAGCTAAACATCAATGTTACAGCTCGTCCTTCACTCGTTAGCATTAGCATAGTTTAGTTAGCATGTCAACAAACTCAGAACTTTGAGTCATAACTACTGCAGCACTTTAGCACATGACACATTATCTGGATATTTAATATATAATGACTCCTGTATGGCTTACGTGGTGTTGTATACGAGCTAGTTAGCATTAGTTAAATGAAATCAAGTAGACAACTAGTCAGACCAGGGCAAACTCAACGAGAGGGTGTTTTAACATTTTAACAATGTTTACATCAGTATTTAGATTTTTAAGGGGTGTCTTTGAGATCTATGTTTGTGAAATCAGACGCAAAGTCCATTATTCATCTCAGAGTAGTGGTGTCTTAGTTGAAAATGAGGTATAACGACTCAAAAGGTAGAAATGACGAGGCTACAATAGTTAGAACAGGTGTTTCGGTAGAATGAGAGACCCTGTTATCTGGCGACTTTCATCCGAATGCGTCTGTGTTGAAAACAATTACGTAGCCGCGTTTACACAAACAATACCAATATGATATGTATATATTACGTCATGATGGAAACTGTTGTTACTGCATCAACTATATATGCATTCGAGCGAAAGGCGCAACTTAACATGGTCGCTGATATAACCGAAACACCGGTCAGATTAATGAGTAGGAGCAGGGAGGAATGTGCTATTTTTAGGGTCAGACTGCGACATACAGGAGTCAGTGCAACTCTGTATGATAGAAAGGGAAGCTTTACACCAATGTGAGATTTTTAATTGTAAGGATAATTTAGAAAATGTACTTTTAGACTGTAGATTAACGTGTCAAAATTTAAATATATTCATTTATATGAATCTGGATTAATTTATAGAGTATAACTCTTTCATAGATATATAATGCTGCACATACTGGTACAGTAGGTGGTGGCATACACTTTAACAATGGTTAGCCCACAAGTAAAACCACAGAAGAAGACGTTAGAATCAGGAGGCTAACTTTCCTTCTATGCATTAAGTGTTGCATTCAAAAGCACTGCTGCTGTAATATATATATGAGATGTCTTAGTGCTGTATAAGCTAACAGGGGTCCTTTTTTATGAGATGATGATGAGGATGATGATGATGATGATGGGGTCACTATGTGCTGTACTCATTCTAACTCTGTCTTATTCCAGGTTGTAGAAGAAGGATTTCCTTGAGATCCTTCTAGCTGCTTCTGAATCATGAGTGGCTCCAAGCCGGATATCTTGTGGTCCCCCCACCACCCGGACCGATACGTCATCTGCGACTCTGAACTGGGACTGTATCGCATAGGACCTGCGGGGAGTGCCGAAACCAAAGTTGGAACTCTCCCTCTCTCTGAAGAAACTGCTGCTACATTACTCGCCATAAACTCTGACACCCCTTATATGAAATGTGTGGCCTGGTATCCAAAGCACGAGCCTGAGTGTTTGCTCGCTGTGGGCCAAGCTAATGGCCGAGTGGTGCTCACCAGTCTTGGTCAGAGCCACAACTCCACGTGTAAAGAGCTGGTGGGAAAGGAGTTTGTACCCAAGCACGCTCGCCAATGCAACACTTTAGCGTGGAACCCGGTGGACAGCAACCTGCTGGCTGCCGGGCTGGACAAACACAGGGCGGACTTCTCTGTCCTCATATGGGACATCAGCAGTAAGTTCTCCCCAGAGGCGAGCGTCACTGCAGAGAAGATCCGTCTCTCGTCTGTGGACTTGGACTCGAGCTCGGTTGTGACCAAACCGTTGTACGAGTTAGGCCAGAATGATGCTTGCTTGTCCCTCTGCTGGCTGCTTCGTGACCCCAAGCTGCTGTTGGCTGGTATGCACAGAAACCTTGCAATATTTGACCTCAGAAACACCAGCCAGAAAACCTTTGTCAACACCAAGGCGATCCAGGGGGTGACGGTAGACCCGCACTTCCATGACCGGGTGGCTTCTTTCTTTGAGGGCCAGGTGGCCATCTGGGACCTGAGGAAGTTTGAGAAGCCTGTGCTCACACTAACTGAGCAGCCAAAGCCTCTCACTAAGGTATGATGCTCTTTTTTTGAAGATATAAGCAGAAGAGATGCGTTCTTTGGATTCTTGAGATGTGATTTGTTTGTGAAATGTTATATTTGGTAAGTTTTATACACATAAAGTTGGCAGCTCCTAACTTAATGCTCTCCTTTCTGTCACCAGGTGGCTTGGTGTCCAACCCGAACAGGCCTCCTGGCTACACTCACTCGAGACAGCAACATCATCCGTCTGTACGACATGCAGCACACTCCCACGCCCATCGGGGACGAGACAGAGCCCACCATCATCGAGAGAAGCGTGCAGCCCTGTGAGAGTCAGATCGGCAGCTTCGCCTGGCACCCGTCCTCCCAGAACCGCATGGTGGTGGTGTCCGCGGCTAATCGGGTCATGACTGACTTCACCGTGTTTGAGCGCATCTCGCTGGCCTGGAGCTCCACCACGTCGCTCATGTGGGCGTGCGGCAGACACCTGTATGACTGCGTGGAGGACGGGGCCGAAGGGGTGGAGAGCGCGATCGAGAAGGACATCGCCACCAAGATGAGGCAGAGGGCTCAGTCCAGGTACGGACATGATACCGTGCAGGTGTGGAGGAACCACCTGCTGGCAGGAGGACATGATCCCCTGCTCAAGTCTCTGTGGTTTGACCTTTTCTATATCCTTTCAGTGATGGGGTGTCATCACGTTTGATTTGTAAAACATCTTTAAATTTAAGTTGAATTTAAGTTATTTGATAAAATGTTGTAGAAAAGTTGTTTATCACCTCAATCAGCCATTTTTTTATATATAACATTGTTTGAACTGTAATATCAGTAACATTTCCTATATGAGCCTCACATATGAAGCAGTGTGCAGAGGACTTGGAGCTGAAATTACAGGGGAACAAACAGTCTGTGGTCTACTCTGGTATCAAGAACATTATAAAGACCAGCTCAGGTAAGTCACAGAAGTCCACATCTGTTATAAAAATGCAATGATGAAATACAAGTTTTGATGAAGATTCAAACTCTGGACACATTACTGAGATATTCAGTCATTCGTATCTTCTCCTGGTTCCCTTCAGGCACAACAGAGAGCCGCCGGTGCTGGAGCGGTTCAGACCGTCAGACAGATGTACCGCGATACCTCAGCGAGGAGCGCTTCCTCGCCTTGCGGCTTTGTGGCTGGATCGGCCGGGGTCCGGACATCGACGTGGAGATTTTCCTGCGATCTCTGGAGCAGGAGCGAGAGTGGGAGCGGGCAGCTGCCGTGGCTCTGTTCAACCTGGACATCCGCCGGGCGATCCAAATCCTCAACAAGGGAGCCTCTGCTGAGAAGGGTGAGTGTCATACTGGAGACAGACTTTTGCACTACAATATTTAAAACACTGTAGTCATTTTGAATAGAAACAATACAGTTTATCTGCTGTACATGCTCTGGGGCTGAAATGAGGGATTGATTTCACTGTTGGTCAACCAGCAGATGATGATGATGATCAGTAAGTTAAATGTCTGGTGTGTAGACCATCAGGAAGGGTGAAAGGCACATGAAATTGAACCTACAATGGAAGAACAAGAACAGCAACTAAGGTTGTTTTCAAAACCTCCTACTATACTAGCAGTACGTACTGATTTGGCCAAAATTCAGTATGTAGTGTGTAACAAGAGCAAAATCTGAAGTATTCCAAAACTACCCGGATGTCGTACTGATTCGGGAAAATCTCTCAGTATGAGGGACCAGTCTCCCTCAAGTACTGTTTCCCACAATGCACAGTGCTAAGGATCCGCTTCTTCTTTTTTTTTTTCCATATATGATGGGGGCACTCAGTTTTTATTTTTTATTTTAAGTTATATTTTTGGGCATTTCTGCCTTTATGGATTGGAAAGCTGAAGAGAGACAAGAAACGTGGGGAGTAGAGAGAGGGGGGAGGACATGCAGTAAATGGTCAAGGCTGGAGTGGAGCCTGTGACCTCTGCGACGAGGGCTATAGCCTCTGTATGTAGGGCGCTTAGACTGCTAGGCCACCAGCGCCCCGGGCACTCAGTCTTTAGGTAATGAGAGGATTATTAAATCCCATATAATAATAATAATAATAATAATAATAATAATAATAATAATAAAGTTTATTTATAAAGCACTTATCAAAACAGACGTTACAAAGTGCTTAACATCATAAAAACCCACAATAAAGAGAACAAAGCAAAGGGGGGGTATGGGCTGGCAAGACAATTTAAAAGGAAAAACTAAAAGAGAAACTACTAAAAGCAATTAGAACAATAAAACAATTAAAATCAGTAAAACAAATAAAATCAGTAAAACAATAAAACAATGAGTGAATAAAAAATAGATTAAAAATAAATGTAGCATCTTGGATTAAAACAATATTACAGGAAGGCCTTTTGATAAAAATGTCTTTTTCAGCTGTGATTTAAAAATAAACCACTTCTTAACTTTTTAAATCATTACTGATGCTAAAGAAGCAGTTTCGCTTTCAGCTTGGCCGTCGTTTACTTCCTCTTTCTGAAACCGGAAAGACGTCTGGCTCAGCATCCTGCAGAACAGATCCAACAGAACAGTCATACTACAGGATGCCTTCAAACACAGTATGCAGTGTGCAGTATGTAGTATGCAGTACGTACTGCATACTGCAGTAGTGTAGTATGCAGCAGGCCTTTTCAAAACAGCCCTCATGTCACATTTGATAACCTGGAATCATTTACTAATTTTGCCTGAAATTAAAAACAGATATCAGCTTTAAGTTAGGACATAGTTGCAGACTTGTTTTCTTATCATTTGGAATGCACATTTTTGAAAGTGCTTGGTCCTGTGTGTTCAAACTAACATGCAGTCAAAGTAGTTACAGATCTAAACCCTCTTTTCTCTCTCTCTCAGTGTAACGTGTCATCAGATCTGTCTCTGTGCTCCTGATCAACATTATTTGCCTCTTGTTTTCCCTCTGAGCCGTTCACCAAATGAATTTAAGATCTCCAGGAATTCCAAACATGTAACAGCAGGAGACTCTTGTTTTTCACACAACACTCGTTTTGTATCAGCTGCGGCGCTCTTCACACTGAGCTTGAGTGGAAATGGAGAGAACACTGTTGTTTACACACGTCTTGACAAAGAAAAATTCCACCAATGTAGGTCAAACGCTTTTCTGCTGTGTGCTCTAATGAGTGTTTCCTGAGGATGACTGATGGGGTGAGTCATTAGATAAGGTGTGTCAACAGAGCCTGCTCCACAGTTACAGTGTTTTCCCTCAAACTCTTGCACCATCACTTTGGCCTCAGAAAACCTTTATTAACACAAAAGCAGTAAACAAACAGAGAACTGCTGAAAAGAAGCACTGTTGGAGGAGTTCATAAATCTTTCCTCAGTTTGTTTTAAAGCTCCTCTCTGGTTCTCTTGTTCAGGCTGCAGCATCATCAAAGACAGATGACGTTGTTAACATCAGTGAACTGCAGAAAAGAGGTCGTCCTGTTTCTCTGAGCTGTTTTCATTCAGCCACAAAGCTAGCTTACATTCAACAACAGCCTCAAAATCTCCCCAACACACCCCTGAGTCTCAGTTACAGTCAAGACTTTGCTGATTGTGTATAAACCTGCTCGTCTGACGTCTTCTGTTTCACAGGTGACCTGAACCTGAATGTAGTTGCCATGGCTCTGTCCGGCTACACAGACGAGAAGTCCTCCCTGTGGAGAGAGATGTGCAGCTCGCTGAGGCTGCAGCTGAAGAACCCCTACCTGTGTGTCATGTTTGCCTTTCTCACCAGTGAGCCTGGAGCCTACGATGGCGTGCTGGTACTGGATCTCTTCTTGCTATCACACATTTTATGGCTCTGTTGCAAACATGAGGAAAGCAAGGGGAAGAGAACTGTCTTAATTTCATAGTCAGGAATACTTTATTTATCCAGGGGTGGGAAATTCGGTCATTACAGAGCTCTTATGAACAGTATGTAAGAAAGTCAAACTATTAATAGAAGAAGGAATAAAATAAGATATAAATACAAAAAAAATTAAATAAAGATCAAATAAAAATAGAATACAATAAAACTAAGATGAAATAAAATATAATCAAATAAAATAAAGATGAAATAAAATATAATAAACTTAAATAAAGATGAAATAGAAATAGAATGCAATAAAACAAAGATAAAATAAAAATATGATAAATAAAATAAAGATCAAATAAAATAAAAGAATAAAGTATATACAGGAGCGCAGAATAGTTAAAATGATCTATGTACAAAAGCACTGGGAACGAAGGAGATATATACATGGATGTTAAAGTGGTAGGGATATTGTACAGTATATACACAGGAGTATAGATTATTGTTCAGTGATCAGAGGGAAGAGTTGTACAGTCATACTGCCACAGGCAGGAATGACTTCCTGTGGTGTTCTGTGGTGCATTCGGGGGATCAGTCTTGCACTGAATGTGCTCCTGTGTTTCACCAGCACGTTGTAGAGAGGGTGGTGGATGTTGTCCATGATGGCGTGGAGCTTTGACAGAGTCCCCCTCTCTGTCACCACTGTCAGAGAGTCAAGTCCCAGCACACCACAGCAAACAGGATTGCACTGGCCACCACAGACTCATAGAACATCCTCATCATCATCGTCCTGCAGATGTTGAAGGACCTCAGCCTCCTCAGGAAGTAGAGGCGGCTCAGGCCCTTCTTGTAGACGGCTTCGGTGTTCCTACCCCAGTCCAGTTTTTTGTCCAAGTACACCCCCAGGTGCTTGTAGTCCCCCACAATGTCCATTCTGCCCCCCTGGGTGGAAACAGGGGTCACTTGCGCCTTGCCCCTCCTCAGATCCCTAATCAGCTCCTTGGTCTTTGTCACACTGAGCTGGAGGTGGTTCTTCTCGCACCATGTGACAAAGTTGGCACTGTTTGCAGGCCATCTCAGCTTAGATATGATCAATGAGAAGAAAACACACAAGCAGACATCCTGTGTTCTGAGTTTGAGACGCTCATTGCAAACTTGAAACTGTGAAAAGAGGAGTGGAATCGAAAAGATGTGATGCAGTCAGAAGTTGTCGGTTAGACATTAAAGCTTTCATCAGTTCAAAATGGTCCCCAAGCTGCTTCCTGTATAGGTTTGAATGCAGTCACATGATCGCTGGAACAAGAAGTAGTCACATGATCAATGTAAACAAGTTAAGTCAAACAATAAACACATTCAAGCAGATGAAATCCAACATGCAGAGAATTAACAGTATCAAGGCGATACAAACATCGAACAGCTGACTGAAGACACAAACAGGGTCAAGATGAAGGAAGAACAAAGTCACGCTCTCTCTTAAACAAATACATTTTGACACTTTTGTTGTGAATATCTAAAAGGACTCTCCTCATAATAGTGTTTGAAAGTCTGTCTCTGCTCCTTATGAAGTGTGTGATGTGTCCTGATCCTGATCTCTTCAAAGATTGTCCCACAAAGTGTATGAGCTGAAAAGAGAAGCTAAAGTTCTTTGTCTGTGTTTCAGTATGAGAGCAGTGTTGCTGTGCGGGACCGTGTTGCCTTTGCCTGTATGTTTCTCAGTGACGCCCAGGTAACAAACACAAAGCCAATCTTTCAGCAGCAGATTACATTCTCTTGTTACCATACTGAGTTATACATACGTCTTTGTGTGTATTCTCCTGCAGCTGCCTCGGTACATCGACAAACTCACCAATGAGATGAAGGAGGCGGGAAACCTGGAGGGCATCCTGCTGACGGGGTTGACTAAAGATGGTGTGGACCTCATGGAGAGCTACGTGGACCGCACAGGAGATGTACAGACTGCCAGCTTCTGCATGCTGAAGGTACAAAAACACTGAAACGTGTGCAAACTGTGGAGTTATTTTACTACTGAGGAAACGTTCACTCAAAAGATGATGTGAAATTGGTTGCTTGTGTGGCAAAGTTTTCCCTTTTGCAGTTTGCATAAAGAACTTACTGCAGACAACTCCATCTTATGATGAGGAATGCCCCCATGTGGAGAGAATCACCTTGAAACTGCATGCAAAGTCTAACTTGAGGGAAAGAAATGACACCTGGCTTTCAGATACTGAAACATGCCTGCATGTCACCATTTGTGCAAAACTTCACCCTCCCCAGTTAACAATATTTGCTGGCCTGCTGTATGACATAGTTGCTAACTCCTTGACCATTTAACTTGATTTATAATGAGAACAATGCCTGACAGTGACTCTTGTCTTGTAAAGACAAAGATTTGCAGTAAGTGAAAGTGAGTTAACCTCAGAACACAAGGTTTAAAAACTCTCCTTAATGCTCGAAGCTTAAACTGCAACAAAGAAAAGGATCTGTCAGATTGATTGCTTCGTTGGAAAGATCAAGGCACATGCTAAAACTTGCCGGTTCATTTCTAAGAGGTCACAGCTGTTATTCCAAAGTAATTACCACCTCTTTTAACAATATGAAGCCGGCCTGGTTGGAAGTTGCTCAGTCTCTCGTGTTCTTGTTTCTCTAATTAAAGACTAAAGCAAACACAGTCGTTGAACAGGTCTGTAACATTTTAACGTTCTGTTGAACAACATGATTTATTTTCCTGTTCTGACCTGCTCATGAACAGAGAGTAACTTAACAAAGCATTCACCACCTGTGTGGCAGTTAGATATGCCTCTTATATAATGTACACTCTATCATACACACATTGCACCAGAGCGAGGTGTGATGCAAAACGCAGGGAGGGTTTGCCTGTATGTTTTGGGATCTGTCACATGCGTTGCTTTGTGTGAATTGATGAATTAAGAGAAGCAAATCCTCCACCAGGGTTCCCCAGGAGACGTGTTGAAAGACCCTCGAGTCCAGTGCTGGATCGAGAACTACCGCAACCTGCTGGACGCGTGGAGATTCTGGCACAAACGAGCCGAGTTTGACATCCACAGAGGAAAACTGGACCCCAGCTCCAAACCGATGGCTCAGGTAAAGGATGAGGGGAGGTTATTATAATCCTGATATGTTGCAAACCAACTAAAGAACAGAGCCTGCCTGATGTAATCAGCCCATAAGCACCTATTACAAATACACTGGTATGAGTGTATATTCATGTTTTTTGACAGGGAACAAAATAAAAACTTTATCTTGAAGAATATAATGCAAAGGACAATGCTTGGGTTGATTTAATGATGAAGTTATCAAATATTTTTCCCAGCTGAGCGCACGACCTCACTATGGTTTACTTAGCATCACAGCTGAGCAGACCATTTCTACACCAAATTCTTTTAAGTCGTCATCTTTAGCCCTGGGAAATTAGCATCCCAGATGTTGTACAGAGTAAGGAATCAATCCAGAAATGATAAACATATGATTTATTTATCAACCTGCAAACTGTAATGATTAATGCTAATACATGTCAGGATTCCCTCATTGCACAAAGTCTCATTGTACTCCATCTTTGTTAATCTGGAGCTCTGCAGCCAGCATCCATCAGATTGTCGTACATTCAGCTGAATCCTCCCAAAGAATTGACCTCAAATACATTTTGATGCTCCTCTCAAAACCTCTAGACATTCTCCGAGGAGGTTCACCTTTGGGCAGCAGGGATACCTCAAAAATGTAGGAGTGACATTTGACTCAGATCTCTGCTTCTACACTCATGTGAAAAATACAGTTAAATCCTGCTTTTTCCACCTCAAACAAATCTCCAAAATAAGATCATGTGTTTCCCCCTCCGATCTGTCCAAAGTCATCCATGCTTTTATTTTTTCTCATCTAGATTCTTGTCATGCACTTTGAACAGGTATCAGTCAGAGCTCCCTCCACAGACTCCAACTAGTTCAAAAGGCTGACGCTCGGATTTTAACAGGCACCACAAAATACCAACACATCACTCCTGTCCTCGCCAGCTTACATTTGCTGCCAGTTTTTTTATCGTGTCGATTTTAAGATTTTATTGATTACTTTCAGAATTTCAAATGGACAGGCTCCAAGCTATATAAGAAATCTTTTAACCCCGTATGTGCATGGGCGGTCCCTCAGATCTGTGGATGCAGCTCTGCTGGTTGTGCCAAGATCCCGCCTTAGAACAAAAGGTGATCAGTCCTTTTCAGTCAGAGCTCCAAGACTGTGGAACTCCTGACAGTCCACAACCTTAACGCCCTAAATCATGAATATTGTTCTGCATTCAGATGTCCTGTTTTGCTTTTTTTTTGTGTGTCTGCACCGTTTTTATATGCTTTGTAATTTTCTGCTTTTTTTGTAGTGAATCCCTTTGTAACTTTTTAAGAAAAGTTCTATATAAATAAAGTGTATTATTATTATTAGGATTATTATTATTACCTTAGTGCTGCACGTACTTTTGAGAAACTGATGCCCGCCTTGCTGTTATTGGAGCAGTACGGAAGTTTCAGGTCTTAACTTTTCTCTTGAAATCCCTCCAAGTTTTAGAAGGGGTCACTGAAAGTTCTCCACTACTAGCTGATTGTATTGTATTTTACAGCACAGGTAGTCTTGTGCCAGGCAGTCTGAGTGTATGCCAAGCTCATATCACTTATAATGATAGTCATAAAACCTGAGTTTTAGGAACTGAGGTTTGTTTTCACCTCTTATATTAAAGGGAACTCTCACATAGTGCAGATACTACACTTCAGTTGGTCTTTTAGGAAGCCTAAATGTAAAACTGTTATGATAATGAAAGCACTTGTTGGTAGCGGTGCATCACTCATATTCCACTATTCACACCTTGGTTAGATTATTGCTGAATTATCTAATCCTTATCTTCCTTCATCTCAAAGTGAAAGTCTTAACAGCTGCTGAGTGTGTCTTTGTTCGTTTTCTACCTTCATGTTCACCGGCCCTTATCAGCTGACCTTTGTGTCTGCTCTTGTGTGACAGGTGTTTGTGAGCTGCAACTTCTGTGGGAAGCCCATCTCCTACAGCTGCTCCTTGATGCCTCACCAGGGCCGCGGCTTCAGCCAGTACGGTGTCAGCGGCTCGCCCACCAAGTCCAAAGTCACAAGTTGCCCCAGCTGCAGGAAGCCCCTGCCTCGCTGTGCCCTCTGCCTCATGAACATGGGCACACCGGTTTCTAATTGCCCAGGTAAACTGTCCAGTATGTAGACTCTTCAGACTTAAATGTCTGCACTATCTAACTGAGCATTTGCAGGGTAGAAAGCGAGGATCAGCTTTTGATATCAGTTGCACCAAGTTCATCAGTCCCCTTACGCTTCTGATGCCTCTCATAAAAACATAAATACATACTTAAATTATATTGACTCTCAATATTGACTTGTGGATTAATCTCTTCTTCCAGGAACAGGGAAGTCAGATGAGAAGATGGACCTGACAAGGGAGAACAAACTCGCTCAGTTCAACAACTGGTTCACCTGGTGTCACAACTGTCGACATGGGGGCCATGCAGGCCACATGCTCAGCTGGTTCAGGTGAGACTCTCAATGCAAACTGCACACAAGTGAATGGTTTGTGTAGCATGTGTGAACATGCTGCTGTGGTAAATGCACCTTTTGTTCATTGATTTCTGACCAAATATGTGTGTTACTGTTGACACAAGCGAAAGGCTCTGGAGGTTTGGTGTGGTCAACTGTAATCCTATTATTAGAGGTCCTGCTTTATACATACTGTGCACTCTCTCTCTCTCTCTCTCTCTCTCTCTCTCTCTCTCTCTCTCTCCTCTCTCTCTCTCTCTCTGTCTGTCTGTGGTTATGATTGAAGGTTAAGTGATGCTGATCTAAATAAAGTCA
This sequence comes from Notolabrus celidotus, assembly GCF_009762535.1. Classification (NCBI taxonomy): domain Eukaryota; kingdom Metazoa; phylum Chordata; class Actinopteri; order Labriformes; family Labridae; genus Notolabrus; species Notolabrus celidotus. Next base: position 4,685,190 of record NC_048283.1, on the reverse strand, counting down.
CTAAAGCTCTTAAGTACCAGTAAATGGTATTTTGCAAAGATTTGATCCTGCTAAGAAGGATGACTCTCCTTTCTATCCTCTTTGAGGGAAACGTTAATCCTCTGGTTGCATTAAATTTAGCCTAATCAAAAAAAAGTGATACCAGGTAGAAACAAATCACCTCAGTGCTTTTTTATTTCTGTTGGAGTAAAAAGGTGTAAAAAATGGAAACTGCTTTTTACTACAGAAATATAAGTCCAACTATGAAAATTATGGGTTTATTAATAGTACAAAAAGTTTTGTAATCTGTGCCAGGAACAAGCGGCAACCTCCCGTCTCAAAATATGAAGCCAATGTGGAAGTGTTATAAACTGCAGTTCACTGAGTGTCCACTTGAGGCTGGCTGCAGAAACACCGAAAACCACATACACACCAATTAAAAGAAGCCGATCTTTACAGCAGAAATAAACATGTTTACAGCCTGGTACAAAAAACGAGTGTAGTCTGGATAGCTCATTGCTCATCGGCACACACTGTAGGGGGGTGAAATTTTTCAGAACACTGCAACTTCGAAGATGTTTAGATTACGAGTTTTCCGTTATGAGAGGCACAGCTGACTTGATTGACAGGCAGGAACACTGCAGCTGTTGGCTAGGAGGCTCAAAGCCCGCCTCTTTACCCCACACTCGCTTGACAGAAGTTCCAATATGGCTAATATCGGTGACGATTGGCCTCAAACCAGCGCTCCAGAAACAGATGGGTGATGTCATGGATACTACGTCCTTTTTTTATACAGTCTATGGCCAGGAACCACGAGACAGACTGTAATGGCTGTAACATAATATTGCACTGCAGATGTCCCATTGAAAAAGTGCCTGCTTATGTTTGCACAGACAGTCTTTTCATTTTATGCCATTATATATTACAGTATTACAGACAAAACCCAACAGAGATAGATGGTTTTTGACAAGTGAATGTGTTTCTACATCTCCAAAGCAACCAAACTCTGACAAAAACTTTAAAAAAAAAAAAAAAAAGCAAAACCAGTTTCCAGAACAAAGACGTTCCTGACCTACCTCGACAGGTTTGATTGTTTGTGTGGTGTTTAAAGGGTTCGTTTGGATCAATATTAACATGAGACAATCTAACCATGTGAGGCTGGGAGTATCAGAATCAGAAATACTTTATTTATAGGGAGGGAAATTCGGTCATTACAGAGCTTTTATAAACAGTTTGTAAGAAAGTCAAAATATGAATAAGAATAAGATCAAATAAAGATCAAACAAAATAGAATGAAATAAAATAGAATAAAGATCAGAAAAAAAGTAGACCAATAAACTCTGTTCTGCTTAAGAAAAATACAGTTTCTGTCAATGGATTCTGGTGACTTCTCAAAAAATAATGTATCAGCTGAATCACAGATTTTGTGACACTCAAAGCTGATCAGTTGCACAAATAAAGCAGATATATTTTGATGGGAGGCATCTGCTTTTATAAGGTTACATTACAGCCTGCCTTCACTGCCAGCTGAAGAGATTTATTTGAGGAATTCTGTCTGTGAAACTTTTTTTTGCAACAAAATGCTAAGATACTCAAGTTTCTTAGGAGACAATGAACTAGTTATCTCCTAGTTCCTTCTTTCTGACAGCACAGTAAATCAATGAAAGGTACACAGACCAGTTTGGCACTTCAGTGTTCTCATGGCCGCTGTTTCATCCATTATTTCCACGTTGTTGTTTTTTAATTGACCCACTGTCTGTGTGTCTGTTACAGAGACCACACAGAGTGCCCAGTGTCGGCTTGCACGTGTAAATGCATGCAGCTGGACACCACAGGGAACCTGGTGCCTTCAGACAGCAGCTAAACAGGAGACGCCTGTCGGAAACTGAAGCCAAACACCAGCATGAAGCCAGCCAGCGCAGGTTGACTGCTGCACCCGCCACACCGACAACTGGCCAAGGGACGAGGGGTGCCAGCAGCATCCTCCTCTGGAGCTGCTGCTTGAAAAGAATGACTTACTGTTAAGTTATAGTCTAGTGAATGTAACGTTTGTAACAGAGCCCTATATGAAGAAGGGAGGCAGTGTGTGTTACTGATCTCACTAACTGAATCAATGACAGAAAGGGAGCAAATGCAAACTCACTGCTCTGCTAATGAGAATCCCACTCAGGAGAAATACAAGAGGCTCTGCTGTAATCAGCCTCTGAAATCTAACCTGAATCAGGCTTATAGTTTTATGTAACCTATCAAAGAAGATAAATCCAATGTTCACTCACACATCAGGTTGTAAAGATGTGATCACAGGTGCCAATATGTCTATTTTGTGGCTTGCGTTTTAATATTTAACGTCTTTTGTTTGTCTTACTAAAGGATCTTCACATACCTCATGAAAGTGTTGTTCAGGGGATGAAGGACAGTCACCCGGGGTGACAGGGCGAAGTAACGCACAATAACAACACTCTCTTGCTCTCTTCATGTTTGTGCCACTCTTCATCTGGCATTGTGCAGGGGAGGGCTTCCAGCGCGAGGGCGGTTTTGGGGGCAAAGGAGGATGAGGGATTTGGGGAAGGTAGGGGCGTAGGGTTAGGGGTAGGAGGGCGGGTGCGTGGGTGGGAGGGTGCGTCTGTATTCACCAGCCCACTCCAGGCCTGTGGTCCATGAAAGAACCTCGCCAGAAAACAGCAGCTGCTCGGCACTCAGACAAGACCCTCCAGATTGTTCCCCTCATAAAGAACCTCAGCTGCCGGAACACTATTGACTCAAAGAGAGGGCGAGAGAACAGACAGCCTGAGCCCTCTAACCCCCCCCTCCCCTCCCTTCCTACACCCAGCGACATACACAGACATGCCCTCTCTTTCTTTCTCCTTCTCTCCGGTGCCCAAATTGCACCCCAAAACTATGCATACCACACATCAATCCAAGGATGGGCGCCGTCTGTGGGGGGACGGCCCTGTGTAAGCCGCATTGTAAATGGGTTTCTCTCTTTCTCTGCCACCCTCCCTGCTCTGTCACCAACCTAGGGAGGCATTGTAAATGAGAGGCAGCCTGCACCAGAGCTGGCTAAATCACTTAGTCATGGAGTAGGGAGGAGGAGGTGAGAGGAGGAGGAGGAGGAGGAGAGGGGAGAGGATGGGGTAGGGGGCACAGGAGCTACTGTATGCCGCTTTCACTAGGATCTCTTCCCGGTGTGGGAGGTTTTACAGGCCTGCGTGCCCTTTTGTGAACTATTTTGGAGTGGAGCTGACAAATTGGCGAGCCGTGTAGCGTCCCAAAAACACAGGGTGGCTGGAATTTCATCCTTTCTCTGTTTCTTGTTGTGTTTGCCTTTTAAATAAATTCCGGCTGATAAATTGGAGCGCTCCTGAATGGGCTGTTTTCCATAAGTTTACATGGTTTATTTTCTGAATTATCATGTTTCATAGACACAGATGGCGCTGGGTTTCAGTCATGTGCGTTCTTTATCTTTGCTTAAAAGCACTGAGTCACACATAATACACTCATGGGGACTCCCACGGAATCACAGGACATCATTGCAGGCAGTAACATGGGCAACAGGGAAAAACAACACACTTTATGCTTCAGAATGAGACAGGCAGCTGAACTTACTTGACCTTTATGCGATAAAAGGTTCCTTTTTTCCTTTTTTGCATCAAAAAGACAGTAAGATGCACTTCTAGGGCTTTTGATCATATTACAGTCAACCTCACCAGACTGCAATTTACCCAGATAATAATAATAATAATAATAATAATAACTGGGTTTTTATAGCGCTTTTCAAGAAACCCAAGGCCGCTTCACAGGGTCAGGGAGGGGGTCTAGGGGGGTAGGTGGGGACAACACTAGCTAACAGGGAAATCCCTTGAGGAAAAGGTGCATTTTGACTGCTTTTTTAAAACTGTCCAGGGTTGGGGTGCTGTGGATGTCTGGAGGGAGAGAGTTCCACAGAGTAGGGGCTGCCACACTGAAGGCTCTGTCTCCCAAAGTCTGCAGCTTAGTCCAGGGGGGTTGGAGAGGACACCCAGGTCTGAAGACTATAGGTTCCAGGATGGAGTGTGTTGGTGGAGGAGGTCAGCCAGATGTCACTGAATCTTTGATGTTAGAATTTCCTCTTATTTTGTGGGATAATGGGACCAAAATGTGCTCATGCCTTAAATGAATCAACAATCTAACCCCAATCAGAATCACCTTTATTGACTCAGTAGGTTTAACCATACAAATAGAGTAAATAACAGCAGGAGGATAATCACAGACATATATCTTAATCATGTAAAAGGTAGAACATAACAAGCATACATGTTATGGGCAGGTAGGTATGATTCATCATCATGTGGTCTGACACTTACCCCCTTTGATGGTTTAAGGCATTAAAAATGACAACAGAGAAGGTATCAGTGTTGTTGTTTATGGTTTTGTTTGCTTTTGAAGGTCATAAAGAGGCATCAGTGTTGGTTTGAATCTGTTTCTCATCTGGTGAAAAACTCCTTATAGTGCCTTTAAAGTGAGTTAAAATAAGCTAAGATAGGAAGGCAGTGGCAAATAAAAAAGGTCTTAACCTTTGATTTAAAAGAGGTGAGAGTTGGAGCGGACCAACAGCTTTCAGGGAGTGTGTTCCAGATATGTGGTGCATAATGACTAAATGCTGCTTCACCATGTTTCATTCTGACTCTAGGGACTGAAAGCAGACCAGTACTTGATGACCTCAGAGGTCGAGGTGGTTCATACAGTAGTAGCAGATCAGCAATGTATTTTGGGCCTAAACCATTCAGTGCTTTATAAACCATCAGCAGGATTTTAAAGTCTATTCTCTGACAGACAGGAAGCCAGTGTATAGAGATCTAAGAACTACTCTCTACATCTTAATTTCTCTAAAAACTTTGCCTGTGCCAGCACCACGTATCAATCCTGATTGGATAAAAGTACTAATAAGTAAAAATGAAATTAGATAAATAAAGATAGAATACAATTTAGATATATACAAATGTTACAATGGAATTTAGATAAATACAAATGCGAATGAGAAGGTGTTTCCAAACTCCAGACTGCTAGTGTAGGTATGATAAATATAACCCACAGCTGTTTGTATTTGTAAATAGGATGTTACTATAAGCTGTGTATACATATTACTGTAAGCAGAAAGATTTTTTTTTTATAATGTCATCTGCTGAGGGAGACCGTGTCATGGTCACATCACTAAAACATGTACACTTCCCAGTTTTCTTATTCATACTTTGTTTACACCTTAATGTATTAGGAATATAAAATGATAAATGTTTACTCTATACATCAGGCATGTCCAAAGTACGGCCTGGGGGCCATTCGCGGCCCAAGGTCCATTTATTTATGGCCCCAAGCTTCCATCTTAAAATGTGTTTTTCATAGCACAGAAATTAATCACATTCTGAATCATCTGTACATTTGCAGTTTCTTTTAAGAGCACAAACAAAACTAAAGTCAATCCAGAAACGTCTCAAAAAGCTTCATATGGACTACTTGCATAAAGCCAAAGCACTGGGAATTCTGCAAGATGGCAATAAAGAAGAAACACAAGAACTCTTAAAGTTGACAGGTTTTCAAATTAATGCATGTGAAAATGTTCTTGATGAACACTAAAAGTTCAGAAGACACAAAAGAGGACACAAGACAAGATCAAAATTATGAAATTGTGAAAATTCAGTTGTTACAGCAACACAGATATAAGTACAATCAAGAAAGAAGTTTCAATAAGTAAAAATAAAATAAAATAAGTCAAAATAAAATAGATAAATAAAGATAGAATACAATTTAGATATATACAATGTTACAATGGAATTTAAATTAAATAGAAGTAATAACAGGAATATAAAATGATAAATGTTTACTCAATTTTCAATTCAAATCAAATTTGCTTTATTAGCATGAACAAAGAGATGTTATTGCCAAAGCACATAAATTCATACAATACATTATATATATTCACAACACTACACTCACCATATATACATTAATCAAACACCATATTCATTACATATTATATTCATCACATACATACATATCAACCATATATTACATATATTATATATTTTATATACATAAATGTTTACTCTACATCTTCATTTCTCTAAAAACTTTGCCTTTGCCAGCACCACGTATCAATCCTGATTGGATAAAAGTACTATGGTTATTTACACTTCAGCCAATCAGCGCTGTTACTGTAAGAGGTCTGCAGCCAATCAGAAGCCGAGAAGCCATGAGCGTGGGCCGCCCACACACACCAGCCAGTAGTCTGTCCGAAACAACTGTCATTTAGAGAGTGGACATGATGGGAGAGCAGGAGCAGGAGAACACGAATTAAACCTCTGAAGAAGTGTTAAAAACTACTTTTAAAGTTATTTATGTGACTGTTCCAGCTTACCCCGGCATGTGTTAGTGTCTTTAAGGTAAGTTTGCTCCAGGTAATGCGTGTTGGAGGTTTTTTTTGTCCCCTCGAGCGCACGAGTCGAACATTGTTGAAAAAAGGAAGCTAACGTTTTTTGGGTTTTTCTGCTAACCAGCTAATGTTTCTTTCACGGTTCACCCTCCTCCTCCTCACCTCCTCCTCCTCTTAGAGAGACAGCTTTGGCAGGACGTGTTTCTCACTGCATTAGGAACTGCAGACACTTTCGGGAGGATGTCAACCCCGAGTAACTCGCTCCAGCAGCCGAGAGTCAGACGCAGCAATGCGGGCTCCCCTGGTTCCTTCAACAGCAGCAGCAGCAGCTGCCGTCTGCACCCCATCCGTGCCACCGTGCCCTACCAGCTCCTCCGTGCCGGGCAGAGCAGCCCGACGAGGGGGCAGACTTTCCACGGAGGAGCCACGACCAGCCGGGGCTCCAGTCCCCCCTCCAGCCCGACACTCAGTTCAGGAAGTGCGAACGCTAAGCAAAGACTGTCCCCTGAAAATAAGGACTCCTCCTGCCCCCCAGACTCACCAGTTTCCAGAGGTAAAAAAAGCTAATTTTCAACCTTTTTATCCTCTATAAAGCAAAAAATTCAACATTAAGGTGATGTTATGACCATTGTTGCATTGCCTTCTGAATAAGGTGTACTGCCAGGTATGGTTTACACATTGAGGAATGTGTCTTAGTGGTTATAAACTATTAAAAGTCTGTCAAAATAACAATATAAAACATTATATATGCACGATATTTGATTTTTTTGCTGATATGCCGATATTTTACAACTCATTTAGCCGATTACCAATGCCGATATTATTTTCCACATACCTAATTGCAGAGATCATCAATTATCTTCTGTATTGGAATTAGCGTACAGTATTATGGTGATACTCTTATCACATTTGTTATGTCATATTCATTCCTGTGCAAAATAAGAACAATACTTAATACTTAAAACTATAATAAGACCCACAACCAGGGCAAATTTGGCCAATTACACATTTGACATAGTGAGTAAACCTAACCTCTGTTCACAGGGAACATGTGGAAAGTGCAACTGTACAGCAATTAAACCCAAATTAAATAAAATTGATAAAACAGTAAATGTGCCTAAATTAGTCAGCTACATGTACTTTACAGACTGCAGCTTAAATTCAAATTTAATTTAAAACGTGAGCCCAACAGGTGTGCAGCAGCCCATTATTTTATCGGTTAATTATATCGGCGGATATCAGCATGTTGGCCGATATCCGATAGTTCATTTTAAAGCCAACATCGGCCGATACAGATAATATGCCGATTATATCGTGCATCCTTAAAAAAAAAAAGAGAGAGCCTAGCATATACATACACACACATATCGATATGTACATGCATTCGTACACATACACATGCATACATGCACAAGTACATTCATGCATACATATAGACATGCATACACATCCACATATATTTTAGCCACAGTGCTGTTATGACCATTGTTGCATTGCCTTCTGAATAAGGTGCACTGCAAGGTATGGTTTACACATTGAGCAATGTGTCTTAGTGGTTAGGAAACTATTGTACATCAGTCAAAATAACAATATAAAACGCTATATAATAGTATAAAGGTATGCAGCCGTGCAGGAATGTGCAAGGGGATGTGTTTGAATCTACATCTATCTGCAGTGCAAACAGTTTAACCATTAGATAAGTAATTAGTATGCAGTTATGCAATTAAATTTGAATATTAACAGATATAAAATAGGTCAAATGTGACATTTTTTTCTTTCTAGATCACAGAAGGTTGATTAACCATTAAGCTCCTCTTCCAATCACACATTAGGTCCTCGTAAAGGGAATAGAGTGCACTACAGACCATTAGCAGTCTCCCTTTTCAGTCAAGAACTGCAGTTTTTGCTGTGTCCTGTCCACCTTTTGTCTTTATGCACAAAACACACACACATAACCATACAGTAGCTGGTGTTTTAGGGACAAAACTGGCATGCCATAATGTGTTAAAGAGGACTCTTACCATGTCATTGTACATGTGTTGATGACACTGGCTGGTAAACAGTTATGAGATTGTATTTAAATATTTAAATTACACATAGAATAGGTTAAATATCACATCTGCAAGTCTGGAACAGAGCTAGCTCTTCGTTTGCAGTAAGTTGATGCATTCACTTTTTAGCCCATTGTCAAATCACACAATCAAGCACTCATAAAAGGAATAGAGTGCACTATTGGCTCTCTTATTTCCTATGGACTTTTGACAGGAGAGAGGGGGAGGAAAGAATTGGCAGAAAGTCCTGCTTTCAGTTGTAAAAGGAGCCACGTCAGTCCCAGTAGAAGCTGAGCTAACGTGGTCAGGTGCTGCCTATCCTGACCTCACTCAGTCAGTGCACGCAGCATAGACTCCTCGTCATATTCCGACCATATGCTCAGCCTCACCATGTTGCCCTGCACATGGCTCGCAGAGGCAAGTGCTATGTCGTTTCATGTCAAGCTCAGCTGCTCCCTGGAAGTGATCTGAAGGAGGACATGAGGGCCCACGCAGCCCAGTATTTCAGTGGATCTCCTTTATGTGACAGCTTCTCCTGCCAGATATCGACACTGAGCCTGGTTTGTGAGACCAGTAGCAGGATCCTTCTGTAGGCCAGGGCTGCATTTTTTGCCTTTTTTCCTGTGTTTTTATGCACAAAACACACACATAACTACACACTATCTAGCAAGTGTTCGAGGCACACACTGATATGGTTGTGTCTGAATACAGCCTGTCTTTCCTGTATCTGGAAACAAAAAGATCTGTAGTTGTGCTAACCTCAGTGAGTGTTTCTCCCTCTGCATCAGTTCCCATGAAAAGCACTAGCTGTTCTCACCATGACTCTGTTCTGCACTCGATTAAGTCACACAACTGGACCAGTGCTGCCTTCATTAGTCACGTTTAACAGCTTCTCCCTCTTCCCTTTAAACAAACTGCGAGCCCTCTGGTCTCAGACAGCGTGGTGGTTATTGTAGAGTTGTGTGTGGAATTTTATGTTTTGTGACGTGCTTCACATTCCTCGGTTCTTTGAATGAGATGACCTCCAACCTTGCCCAGTGTACCATGCAAGGCAGGAAACGAAGTCTGTCCCACAACAACTGAGCAGGCAGACTTACCAGGCACAACGAATTTCACCGGCGTTGGGCTAGCCCTCGGTTTTGATTTCCCACCCCAGTGGCATGCCACGCATACCTCAGTCCTCTGAAAGAGACTAACCTCTAACCCAGACCAGTGTCCCATGTCAGTGGTGATGATGGAGACTTGAACATCCTTCATTACTGTGACCTCAAAGTCTTAACGTGCATGAGAGGCCTCATAACAACTATGATCATATCAATGTGGGACTGGCAGCTCGTAGCACTTTAAAAACGCTGATTGTCACACGTCTCTCAGAGGAAACCAACAATGTGAGCAAGACTCAGCCGTCTCTCCTCACTTCAGCCCAGCTTGATTCAACTAGAAGGCTTTGCACTTTGTAATTTCACATTCATTGTAGTACTTTGAACCCACTCACAGGCATAATGCTCGCCATTTGGTGAGAAATTAGTTCCAAAGTGCCGTACAGTACCATCACTGTTAGAGCCAGACAAATCCACACAGGGAACGGACCACAGTGGTGTTTTTAAAAAGTTCATATCATAGCGTGGTGATGAGGCATAAAGTGGAGAGCTTTATATTCAACATCATGCCCTTTTGGTTCACCAACATGACATCATTCACTTACCACACTGTCCCAACAATGAGAGTCCCACTCTCTGACAAAGTGCCAGCTGTGCTGAAACAGGCCTGCTTCATTGTCATCCATTCAAACTGCAGAGTAGGACCGAATGTGAAAATGACTGTGTTGTCCAAATCAGTCTTCTCTGCTTGATCTATATTTTGCTGTACTTTTATCATTTTGCATGCACATAACCGACTGTTAGCATTTAGTTGAACCTTAACTTCTGTGTAACGTTTGCTCACTCCTTACTCCTCAGTTATAAAAGCTGAAATAGTTAACGCTTTAAGCATTCTTTCTTCATTCATTGACACACACTCCGAAAAGACCAGGCCAGCTTGTGGTGGGAGGAACCCACTGGACTTTTTGAGTGGTGCTAATAATGCTAACACCCCATTTCCTGACCAGCTGAGGAGCAGATGCTGTAACTCATAACATTGAAAGATCACGACCCGGATTTAATATCGTCATTCATCATTTATAATATATGAAAAACAGTCCTTGCTGAAATCACGGCTTGTAATTCTCACTGTAATAAACTGAGAATTAATGTCGGACATTATTGAAAAAAGAGCTGCAAGATGGCCTGCAAGTGAAAGAGATTCCTCTCTTCCCCAAAGTTAGAACAAGAACACAATGTCAGCATGACGAACACAGTCGTATCACTAACATCCCACAATATTTAACATTTATATCTTTGCGATAGGAAAAAATATAACATCTTAGGGATGCGACGGGGGATATTTGCCTAGATCAGATATGCCGATATTTTCAAGCTCATATTGGCCCATACTGATACTGATATCAACTCTAGTACATCGTTAGCCAGTGGTAGCTTGTATCTTCCACCACCATGACAGACTGGATATCAAGAGCAGTGAATGATTTTCTTGTTAGTTCCTTTACCTTGAGGTGGTTCCTGCTCTGCTTCTTAGCTTTGTGGAATGACTGAAATAGAGTGTGCTGCGTTTATAGCTAACGCCAATGCTTTTGTTCTTCATTTTTGCTGCTCCACGATGACCGTTCTTTAGATACATGATAAAACTGGTAGTGTTAAAGGAGTGTTGTTTGGCTCCTACACCCATCACCTGAGCATCACTAGCATAGCAAATAGCTACTGTTGTTGTTCTCTTCAAAACACTTACTCACAGCCGACATGTTGAAGCTCGTTTTTGGCACATGATAGATGTCATTGTTTGCCAAATCAACACGTCAACTTATTGGCAGAAAAGTGTTCATATTTGCCAATAACGATAATTACTTTTAAAAGCCTCTATCTGCTGATACCATAGGCTGTATAAAAAATGGATGTGATATCTGTGATGTCACCCATCTGTTTCTGAAGCGCTGTTTTGAAGCCGATTGTCGGCGGCAGCCATATTGGAAATGCTGAACACAACCTAACTTCTGTCGAGCTAGTGTGAGGTAAAGAGGCGGGCTTTGAGCCTCCTCGCCAACTGCTAGTGTTCCCGCCTGTCAATCAAGTCAGCTTTACCTCTCGTAATGGAAAACTCGTAATCTCAATATCTTAGAAATTCCCATGTTATGAAAAAATTCACCCCCCATACAGTGTGTGCCGATCGAGAAATTAGCTTTCCAGACTAAACTTGAACCAGGCTGTAAACATGTTTATTTCTGCTGTAAAGATCGGCTTTTTTGAATTGGTGTGTATGTGGTTTCTGGTTCTTCTGCAGCCAGCCTCAAGTGGACACTCGAGGAACTGCAGTTTTAACACTTCCACATTGGCTTCAATTGTTGTGGCCAGAGGTTTCCACTTGGCTGATACAGATATTATGCTGTTAATATTGTGCAACTCTTAATATTTTGACAGAAAAGTTGAATAAATCCAGATGTAATGACAAAACATCATTAATCTCTAGAAGTATTGTTCACTGATTTTGCCCAGACATGACACCACAAAGGTTCTCAGCAACCTCCGGTCTCAAAATATGAAGCCCATTCAGAAGTGTTAAGAACTGCAGTTCCTTGAGCGTCCACTTGAGGCTGGTTGCAGAAACACCGGAAACCACATACACAACAATTCAAAAAAGAGGATCTTTGCAGCGGAAATAAACATGTTTACAGCCTAGTTTGAAAGGCGGTTTAGGTCTATGTAGCTAATTTCTCTATCGGCACACGCTGTATGGGGGGTGGATTTTTTTCGAACGCGACAGTTCAGAAGATATTAAGATTACAAGTTTTGCCCATTTAAGGACATAACTGACTTGATTGACAGATAGAACACATAGCTGTTGGCCAGGAGGCTCAAACCCCGCCTCTTTACCTCACATTAAATTTGGTTGAGTTCAGCATTTCCAATATGGCTCCCGCCGACGATTGGCTTCAAAACAGCGCTTTAGAAACAGATGTGTGGCGTCACGGATGCTACGTCCATTATTTATACAGTCTATGGTGTAAAACAGTGTCTGCTAAACTGTGTTGTTCTGCTGCATGTGCTGCTGACATTGCAGAGAGTATTGTAAGCTACATGTTGGTGCTGGTGGACAAACTAAGCACCAAATGGTTTAAAATATCAGCTGACGGATAAATTGGTATGGCTGTGCCTGAGAGTATTTCCATGCTACATTGTTTGTAGTAAAGTTAGTCTAAGCAGTTGAATTGGACTGAACTAAATTAGAATAGTCTAAACCATGCCTTTAAAGCATATGCATCTATAAAGTGACACCAGGGTTTGGGTTATCACTCACAAGAACTACTTCCTCTTCACTGGTGCATATCTGAGATATATCAGTGTCATAAGTTTAAAGTGAATTATTGTGATTTTCCCTTCAGCCTTGTGGAAACCTACAGGAAACCCTTCTGCCATGGTTTACTGATTCGGACCACATGTTTGTTTTCACATTTGCCTTTACTCTACGGTTAATAAGCCACCCATTTATTCCTGGAAAGGGCAGAGAGACCTTTTTACAGTTTGCTTAGGGAAAGTTCTTAAAAATTCAACTTTTAAAAATATTCCTTTAAAATATCACATGAACCTCTCGCTCGCTCGTTGCTAAAATCAGCAGATGGGAGCGCTTTGATGTCTTGGCTTCTTTCACACTGTTTCCTTTTTTCTCATCAGGAGATTATTTTAGTGGGGGAGACGATGGAAAATAACCACAGTCCCGGTTCTGAGAGCACTGGCTTGGCCTATATCAATATTGATGGAAATTTAGCCTGCTTCCTTTGTCTGCAATGCTTCAGGGAATTTTACTGTAGCCCAGTAAGCTTACTTAGGCAATACCTTTGGGTGGGTAGGCTTGTGTATTCTACAGACAAAGAACAACAATGAGTGGCTGTGTAGTTCTGCTAGGAGAGGGGTGCCTCATGTCGATAGTTTAGTCTGTGTGTGTTAGTTTGTGTGTTCACGTTAGGAAGGCCTCTGTCTTGGCCTACACGGACGAGGAAGAGAGCAAATGAGCATGCTTCCTGACTATCATGCTATTCCTTTATCCTGCCTTTTACACGGTTATAAAGAAGCTTTCATTTGCTCTAAGTAATCATACTAAGTGTAATTGAGGCTGAAAAAATGTAACCCAGATTTTCCTGCAGTCTCATGCTTTCCTGAAATGTCTTTTTGCATTTTGTTTTTCTCTGTCTTTTTGCTTTACTGCGTGTCTCTGCAGGAATGTTGAGTGGATACAGGCAGTATTGATGTGCATTGTGTTGTGGTTGTTTATGAGTTCTTATGTGGGTGGTGTATGCTTAACTGCTCTGGCTCACAGCAGACTGCTCTCATAACATCAGATACTCCTGCTCAGTCATTTACATTTGCTTCAGGCCTCGGCTCTCAAGCCTGCTTTCTGCCCTGCACTTATACTTAGGAGATTAGAAAAACGGTGCACACTTTGAAAACAAGAGGAGATTGCTGGTGAAGGTCTTGTCTTATAAAGTACTGTTTTAGCTTTTGTAGCATTTTTTGTCAGGTGACCTAAGCAAGAATTCATTCTATAATCATCTAAAATACATTAAATCTAACTGAAACTAACTTGTTTTCACAGTGAGACCTTGATTATGCAACTGTATTTTTTATTTCAGGTAAACCATTAAGAGTTTTTTCATACTCAAACAAGCCCCCCAGCCCTTGGCTACAGATATGCACTGCAAGATTTACCACACTCTTGCGTTTCAGCGCTGTGTTCTGAACTTAGTGTTGTTGACATAATCAGCAAAGTTGGCACATCGCATGTCAGAAAAACGCCTCAGGGGGTCAGGTATTAGTGCTCACTTGTTACCGACGCCTTTTCTTGGGTGTGTGTGTGTGTGTGTGTTTTCGTGCGGCTCATCCTTTTTTCTTGATGCTTTTCTAATTCACAGCAGAAAGATCCAAGTTACAAGTTCGGAGCTCCAGTGCCATCCGGCGGACGTCATCCCTCGACGCCATCACAGGTCCATACCTCACCGGCCAGTGGCCTCGGGACTCCCATGGACCCTATCCTTCCTGTATGAAAGACAAAGCCACACAGGTACAAACAAATCAGAAGACACGCAATCATGGCTTCAGGCTTCAGGCTTCGGCAGGGGGTTGACCACGTCTTGTTGTTCATGAAACTAGATATGCAAAGCAGGAGGAGGCGCTAGGCTGTCCTAATTCCATGCTCCCATTATAAAGGTATTTGACAGTATCTGTTAAGGTGACCTAACATCGATGTAATGTGAGAGTTCATTCTCTTTATGACCTCATGTTTAAAAATCTGGTGATGATTATTTTTTGTTCTTTTTTGGAGTTCAGATCTGCGTCCATGTCCATGAGACTTTGCTGTAGTTATCATGTGGATGAAGCTGGTAAAAGGTGCAAATCAGAGTGGAAACAAATGTATTTGGTGTTAAATTGCATTTACATGTAAAAGTTGCTCATATTACGCTACTACGCTACTACACTATTACTTGCTAGTGAGGGAATCACCTTTTTACCCTCTTTCTTGGACAGAAGTAGGAAGTTCGGCTATACTTCCTCTCATTCCCTCAAAATGAAAGAAGTGTTCAGGTTCCTCTGTTTTCTCTTTGTGGCTTTGTTGGTCAGTATCTATGACATGGTGTTTGGGTGGAGGTGAAAAAATGAAGTATCTCACTGCACCAAGTGGCAACCTCCGCCCACGAGAATTGAGGCCAATGTGGAAGTGTTAAAAACTGCAGTTCATCGAGTGTCTGCTTGAGGCTGGCTCCGGAAGTACCGGAAACCAAATACACACCAATCGAAAATAATAATTGAACTTTTTCATAACGCAGCAATTTCAAAGATATTAAGATTACAAGTTTTCCATTATGAGAGGCACAGCTGACTTGATTGACAGGCGGGAACACTGTAGCTGTTGGCTAGGAGGCTCAAAGCCCGCCTCTTTACCTCACACTCGCTCGACAGCAGTTAGGCTGAGTTCAGTATTTCCAATATGGCTCCCACCAACGATTGGCTTCAAAACAGTGCTTCAGAAACAGATTGGTGACGTCACTGATACTACGTTCATTATTTATACAGCCTATGCATTGCACTGAACGAATATCGGCATGTATATAAGAGGACCAACCTTCTCCTATTGGGACTGATATGCATGTTTTTATACACACACACACACACACACACACACACACACACACACACACACACACACAGACAGATGTTAGCAGTTGCTGCCTAAAATGCATCGACCATAACAGCAGTTTTTGAGTTTATACAACATATAAACATAAACACACACATACCGACATACTGAACTTGTACAGACAATACCCCACATTAACACCGCCCACCCTGACCAAGAGCACACCCTTAATACAGAGCAATGAAGGAGATTCAGGAAGAGGAAAAAACAGAATAAACAAAATGACAAACCAACAGATTGTAATAAAAAATGTTTAATAATAATAATAATACAAATAAATAAATAAAAAGGAGAGATAAACTGACATTAAATGAAATATAGAAATTATCAGCAGGTATTTTTTAATATCATAACACTTAATTAGGTCATCAGGTGTCGGGCAGCCCTTCAACTTAGTAAGTTAATGTGCATTAGCCAGTCTAATCATCTTTAAGTATATTTATTCAGGCCTTGTAAGAAAAAGACAAAATAATCCTTTTATTATTCACTAAAGTCAACAGGGACGTTTGCTGTGTTTTACAGCTATAAAGACAAAAATATATCTTGTGAAAAAATTACTGAGCGTGCAATATCTGTTCCATTACTTGATTAATCACCAAAACAATCAATAGAAAGCTTGACTACTAGAATTATCGATTACCACAGCCTCACACCCGACCACTGTATCCTGAGATATTACAGACCTGCATCGTTGCGATGGGAGGACCAGTCCACCCTGTTTAAGGGTTTGTTTGGAGCATATATGCCCCATGGGATTTGTGGTGAAATACTCCTCTGACATTGCGTGATCTGGGGTTATCTTTGACTTGACCAATGAATCAGATGTTTCTCAATACAGGCGTGTGTGTTCAGTACTGATGACAGTGTTTCATGCTTAGTTTAAAAAGTGTGCACCGTCTATGGAACCAGGAAATACTGACACGGCTCTTCTTTGCACTGGACTGTCCTGATAATCATCTTGATTTTTTTCATATCATGATTTTAAAAGTGTTGCAACATTTCACATGGTGTGTTAATATCTTGATTAAGCACAAAACAGTAAATGGCTAAAAATGGTTGCTTCTAAGAATTGAAGTTGGTGGTGTGGAGGCCTTGATAACACTAATCTTCAGAGGCATGGGGTCCCTGGAGGTCCAGCGGTTGAGGTCCGTAACACATGACTAGCAAAAAGAAAAAAAGAGAACACCCAAAAAGTTCTGAGACAAAGAGAGGAGGTGAAACATCAGATAACAAAGACAATGAACTTTGTCCTCTTTTAAACAAAGTTGTTTTAACACCAGGTGTCCAAACTTCCTGATCTGGCTCATGAGGCGTCACCTATCGATCCTCATGTTGTATCTGTTGTCGGGTTATTGATCTCTGAAGTGTGCTGCAATGCTCAGAGTAAGAGACATATTCAAAATGTTTATGAACTTGGAGGGAGTAAGTGACTTTTCAAGTTTGAGGAGAAGCACAAAGAAAAGATGGCTGCACAAGAAGGACCAGCAGCCTGTTGCACCAACTGGGTGTAAGTTCAAACGTAGCCTAGTTTGAACACAATTTCTCATTTAGGATGGAGTTTACACTCTACTAACGTTTTGGGCGTTGCACCGGCTGAGATAGTTCCAATGTTAGCATAACTTACAACTTAATTCTTACACTTTGCTCCTAGTAGGTGTAAAGTCCTCTGTAGAGTATATCAGCTACCATGGAGCGTCGTTTTGAAAGGTGGGATGAGCCGCAAGAGATTACATCCTTGGGAAAAATATGATGACCAAGATTTGTGCTCCTGAGTATTAACATATGTTGTAGTTGATAACTTTACCACTTGATGTCACTGTTATTATACACACACCGTAGATTAAGACTTTAGGCTATAGTTATCACCTTACTTTAGTTTGTTTCAGCTGTTGGTCAGTTCCGAGAAGATTAGGCACGAAAGATAATGCATCAAAATTGGTGCTTTCCTCTGATTGGCTGCTGGAAGTGTAAACATATCTGCGGTCTACTAGTTAAGATGAACCTTACGTCTCAGTGGTGCAACCAAACTGTGACACAACTTAAGTTACAATCTAACTCGTTTCAACCATAGACTGTATAAAATATGGACGTAGTATCCGTGACGTCACCCTCAGAGCTGTTTGGAAGCCAATCGACGGCGGCAGCCATATTGGAAATGCGGAACTCAACCAGGCATAGTGTGACGTAAAGGGGCGGAGTTTGAGCCTCCACAACAGCTATGTGTTCCTGACCGGGAGTCCACTCAGTCATGTCCTTATTTGGGCAAAAACTCGTAATCTTAATATCTTCTGAACCGTCGCGTTAGAAAAAAATTCACCCCCCGTACAGTGTGTGCCGATAGAGAGATTAGCTACGTAGGGCCAAGCCATTTTTTGAACCAAGCTGTAAACATGTTTATTAACCCATTAAGATCTAAAACACCTGCTAAAAATGCCTTTTAAAAACCTAAGCATACTTTGTACACAACCTCTGAAAACCTGAAGATTTTCTGGAAAAAAAATCTGAGTTGTCAAATTTCACTAAAACCTTTATATCTCAGCCTCTGGAGCAGATAGAAACATGAAATGAAAACCATTTGATAGTTTAGAAATTGGACTTTAATTGGAACTTCATGACTTTGCTCCTATGTGCATTAAAATCTTTCAAAAAATCATCAAACAACAAAAATATTAAAAATATAAATTAAAATGATTACAAAATATTTTTTCCTGCAAGCGCATTTCATTGGTCACGTCTTCGTAAAAAAAATCCCAAAACATGCACGTCATTCCACCATGTGTATTTCAGTGAATCACTGCATTTCATTAGTCACATCTCTTGAAAATGATGACACCCTCTGAAATGACCTACACGTTGCATCCGGCCTTAAAGGTAAATACGTGTCTAAATGGGTCAATGCTGCAAAGATTGTCTTTTCTGAATGGGTGTGTATGTGGTTTCTGGTGTTTCTGCAGCCAGCCTCAAGCGGATTCTCGATAAAACTTCCGCATGGGCTTCATAGTTTGAGACCGGAGGTTGCCGCTTGGTTTCAACGTATGGTTTAGTGAAGACTTAACACCCTAAATTAAGACACAACTCACACACAGCTGGTGCAACAGGCTGCAGGTGTGGTTGAATAATCATGAACTGGAATGAACTGAACCAATGCGTTCCACATTGAGCTCAAGTCAGTTAAGTTTGACGAATCACAAACACCGTCAAGATGTCAAAGTCTTTCAAACCCCTTTAAGGCATGGGCGTCTGGTACATGCCCAAATTAAACACCCACTTCTACCTTTTCATAGCGGCTTGTGGTGGTACATAATAACTAATTGTTGGTTTCTGTCACAGTGGCTGGTGAAAGTGACACAGTAACAAGCTGTTAGCAAAGATTTTTATAGTGATCTGGTGGCTGAGTCTGCTGCCAATGAAAGTCCTAATAGACTCTGCTGTAAATATTCAGATGTCCTCTCACGCCACTGCCTTCTTGTATTCATTATAACACTTCATTACACGTATGTATGGATTTCACATCCAGCAAAGATAGCAGCCACACATCATCACCCACTAATCTTTCCACATTACTGATAGCGATACACTTTTACTCAGAATGTTCAGTTTTATGTTTGGTAAAGTATTGCCTATGTATGCTCATGACAAGGACCTTCCCCTCTTTGCCCACAAAAGCCTTTCATGTTTCTGAATGGGGACCGCCAAGCTTCATTTACATGGGCTCCATCCTTTAACCCCTAATTTGCCTCGCATGTCTTTGTGTTGAGGCTGAGGAAGTGGTGGGAGGGCCTTGCAAGAATTCTTGAAGTGGCTGTATGCAGAGTAAACACCTCTAATTGCAGGGTTCCTGTGCAGCCCTGGAGAGCTTGGAGATGTATGGAAAATCAATTTTGATGATAATCAGGTCTTTGAGATGTTATTGCTAAAATGTCTTGGTACATGTACACAGAATCTTGTAGGCTGGATGTGTTTCTGGCTGCATTGTGATGTTTGTCTGTTTCTTACAGTCACATGGCCTCGGCTACATTTCCCAGACGTTATAAGTGAAGTTCTGATTGAAGGCAGACCAAAATGAAAATCCACTTGAGGGATTTATGTCTGTCATTGCTGTGGAAATATGAGATGGAAAACATTTGGCTGTGTTGTAATGATGTGGGAGAGAGTGACACACTTGACAGTCCTCGAGCGATTAAACGCACAGACTCCCCCAAGGATAGCCGGAGACCACTTCCTGTTAACAAGCAATGCCTGGGCCCAGCTCTTTTATAAGAAAACAACAGCAGAGAGCAGCAGACAAAAGGTCCCTGGCCTCTTTTGTTGTGCTTTGCACAAGTTCAAGACGGCCTCTCCTTTGAGCTGTAATGTAGCCTCACATGGAGGTGAAGTTGTTTGCACCTGTCCCCCAGGCTAAAGCTGAGGCGGGGAGAAATCCCACTGCTTACCACCTGGCCCTCGTGGATGCACGGCCCGCCTGCCTTTTGTGTGGGAGTTGAGGAGCAGAGGGTCCATACATATGCTAATCGCTGTTCCGGGATAGGTCTGTGTGCCCTAGGCCCTGTGGTTACAGAACACAGAGAACGTCTGTATGAAGATTAGGGCCCTGACACACCAAGCCGACCTCAAAGAACCAGCACCGACAAAAGCAGTCTGATCAAACAGTGTGTGTTGCCTCACGTCTTTCCATGAAAGTTGAACATGACATGAGTGTTAGAACCGATGGGAGGCTGACGGCTGGACATTCAATGTATGTTCTGCATCTGCGTGTAAGATTGAGGGAATAACTCATCAGTCTGTAATCTGAAAACAACAGCTAGACAATCATACCAACTCACCAGCTTATTTCTAGTCTCTCTTCATTATAATCCAGCGATAAAGAATCTGTGATTAACATTTACTGTCATTTTTTACTTCTCTTTGCAAGCAGCTCAATTACACCACTGTTGCCCAAAAAATGCTTAATGATGCATTGCTGTTGCCAGATAGCTAACTTCGGTTTTGTGTGTTAAAGTCGTTGGGTAGACACGCTCAATTAATGCTAGTTTAGTGCTGTATTATACGGTATTCATGCCAACTTTTTACGCTTTGTGCTTAATGGAATGATTTATATACTGGAGATGACAGGTTCTCTAAACTTTCCAGACCTGGAATCGAAATATGGAAACCAAACTTCCGACCATAGATACAGATGATTAAATTGATTTGCCATCTTGCTAAAAATACTCTTGGTAGTAGTGACAGGAAGGCTATTTTAGAGAGACGCATATCTCTGAGTGGTTTGTAAGGTGCGAGTGTAGTTAGCATAAAGTGTGTCCGCCTTAAATTGCTGATCACCCTCAAATTTGATTCCCAAACTATTCAAGAAGCTGTGAAATATGACCACAGTTGGGCACCTTGATTGCAGTAAATTGGTTTATCTGAATAAGGTGAGTGAAGTTTGAAGCAAGGAGGAACAAATGCCATCTATGGTATGCTCAGTTTTCAGACTTGCAAAAGATAACAGATACCAAACTACCAAATCACAATGCGTGTTCCCCTCATCTCTAAATGATAGCAGCGGCACTCTGCTCGCATGTCTCGGCATGCAATCCAAACAAACCCGCACAAACTCCACTGCAATTCTATTGAAGCCCAGTCATTATTTCCTGCTTTGGAACGGAGCTGGATTCTTGAGGATGTTGTCTGCATGTAACCCCTTTTGGGTGGGAATCATAATGGGAAGCAAGCTGCAGGCCAGTTTAATCTTCACAGCGGTACATTATCAGGCCCAACACCTGGCACACAAGCCTGAAAAGCACACAGTTCAGGCCGGAAGTTCAAGAGCTAGCGTGATAAAAGGGCCTCTGAGGTAAATAAAGGTGGGTGTTCTTGTTTACAGACAATTTGTTTTAGGGGCGACAGAGTCAATCAAGAAAGATAGCCTGCAGTGTTTTTAACTGTCTCGTCTGGCTGTGGATACCTGGGGGAACATTTGGAGTCGGATTGCTAACGGAGTCAGCCAATGAGATTCCTATGCAGGGCGTAAAATTAACGTTTTACCTCATCTGCCATTGGCTAGTGACCTCCCAAAGTTTTACCGGCCAAATAAAAAAATCATGCCTTATTTGATTTAAAATAATTCCCATACATTTTTATTATGAAAATACAACTTTAGCATCACTTGAAGTATAACCTAATAAAAAAGCAATAATCTAATTCTATCTGTACATAACTGTATTCTTTATTTCAAGGTGACTGCTGCAACATCATGTATTGGAAATATTTAAAAGTGCAACCTTTTACATTGACAGAGTGAGCCAAAAGTCTGTCTCACAGCTTCACGCCGGGAATGTCGCCACATCTTCATTCGAATCGCTCTTCCCGCCGTGCTTCTTCAAGCAAAGGGAATGAATAGAACTCC
The DNA here is from genome assembly GCF_009762535.1 of Notolabrus celidotus. Classification (NCBI taxonomy): domain Eukaryota; kingdom Metazoa; phylum Chordata; class Actinopteri; order Labriformes; family Labridae; genus Notolabrus; species Notolabrus celidotus. Next base: position 4,663,067 of record NC_048283.1, on the reverse strand, counting down.
AGTAGCTGACGTAAACGCCGTCCCCAATGTACCAAATCACAACACAAGTACAGCGCGCCACAAGGGTAAAAATAGCCTGACAGTCGGCAGAAATGGGCGAAAGTATGAAAACAAAACCTCACATGCAATACAAAATTTTCCATCGGCCACTGGCGGGTGTGTGTTTTTGTTTTACATACCAAACTAATTTTTTACATGCCATTGACGGCAATGGCAGGTGTAAATTTTACGCCCTGTCCCTACGTGATACCTGTGACCTGCTGAAATTTTAAAGAAATCAATCAATCAAGCTTTATTTATAGAGAACCTTTCATACAAATCAAATGCAGCCCAAAGAGCTTTGCAACGATTGAAAACTAGAGAGAGGCAGAAATAGTAAAATTTGGAAAGACATATTAAAAAACAAAGATGGATTTTAAAAATAGAGACTAATGCACACCGACAACAATGAAATATGTGTAATTAAAATAAGTTAAAGCGTCAAATTAATATTAAGAATAGAAATAGTTAAAATAAATCAATTTAAATATGGTATGGATAAGAGTTGAAAATAAAATGAAGGCTAAAAATAGTAGATACATTAATGAATAAATAAATAACAATTAAATAAGATAAACAGTTAGAATTAATACAATAACAAATTTAATTTAAATCAATATGAAAGTAAAAAGTAAATAATAAAATTGTAAAACCTTACATTTAAAGGCCAGACTGAATAAATACGTTTTTAGTTTATGTTTAAAAGTCTCAATATCTCCAGTTCCCCTCAAATCCTCTGGAGACAGAAAGTCTTATTCTTGTACATTAAGGATTGCTGTTATTCAATTTACAGTAAGTACAGATATGCTCACCTTTTTTTTTTTTTAATTAAAAAAGGACTTTTGATTTAAAGCAAAGAAAATTCTCAGCTGTGAATATCTGACCTGAGTGGTTTTCAAATACAACACCACTTCATGCTTTCTCTTTCCTCTCAAAGGTCAAATTCATTTTCTACCAAAAGCAGTAGAAGCCCTATACGTACCACTTGCTGCCAAATAAGAGCGTTTCACATTTCACTGAGTTACAAGTAGTGAGCAGCATGCCCTACTTGACGTCATAGAACATCTGTGAGAACTTAGTTTTTCCTCAACAGCTAAGTCCACAACTCCATAAAGCCTCTCTGCCCTTTTAGAGAAAACTGCATTCTGCATGAGGAGATTAGGCTGCAGCATTCAGTCCCTCAATGTTTGGCAGAGGCATCAAACAGCACAAGCCAGTCCGTAGGCCATGCACAAAATGTTAATGCTAAAAGCTAGCTACACATCTGCCGTCCAGTGTGGCCCGGCACAGTGGTCCCTTTTATAAGAGCACAAGCACCCATTTAATACGCTGTCCTTTTCTAGGGGAGGGGGGGAACCAGCGCCAGCAATCCAGTGCAAACGACTTCACGGGTGTTCCTCATTATTCACAGTGTGATATTCCATATCATAGGGCAAGGCTTGTGCATTAGCGGGAGAGAGCCATAGAGGTTTTTCTGTTTGTGTGGGGTCAGGCATAAGGCAGAGTGTGGACACTGACATTTAAGATGTTTCGTACCACTGTGCTGACCATTAAACGTCAGATGTTTGAGGATTTGTTTGAGGACCAGAGGCACTGTTGATACGCATAATCAGGGGGAAGTATGTGGTTTTCAGACGACCCTATGAAACATCCTCAGTCTGTTTCTGCTTTTGCATATATTTACATAACTTAACCGTTTCCTGGTTGATGGAGTAGAGGGACATGTGAAAGACATACTCAGTGGGACAGAACTGCCTCTATGCTCTCTAGCAGGGAGTGTTTTGTATTTCAGATGTTTTCTCACTGGAGTACTAACAACATCAAATCTCTCTGTAGACTCATTGACCCAGTATAGGCCCAGTATTGTGCTGCACATATTACACCAAACCCCTGTCGTATATGAAGGCAAAACAAGGAAACCAGGTTGTGGGAAACAGCTGCTAGTTAAGTCCTTGTAAATGTCACCTGTGGCTGACAAGGTAGCCTTCTGGCAGGTAACCGTATATTACTCGGTAGCTCTGTAATTATTTCCTCAGACTGAGCTTGGCTTGGTTAAAGGGTGGCTGATTTTTGGAATGTCAGTTAAGCAGGAAGACAGATAAATGAGTTTCAAGTCCTGCCAGAGATGTATTTATCTTCACTGGGATTACTAATAGAAGCAAACAAACATGCGGTGACTTTATATATTTCCTGTTGTATGTAGCTCTCTCCTGAGGGATGGTATCTCATGACTGTTTTCCTCATTTCTCATTGATTCCAGATTTTCAGCTTTACTTTTGAGCACACGGCACTCATTACAGCTTTCACCCTCATATTTCTCAGCCGCCTCCCCCGACATTCTACAATTCAGATATTTACTTAACGCTTTCATCCGGGGTGTCCTGACAATGAGTGGGATCAAAGGCTTCATCAGGATTTTTTATTAGAGACCTTTTTGTAAGCTTCTAGTCTTGCTCAAGATTTTGTTTACTCAAAACGAATGTACACTACCAGTCAAAAGTTTGGAAACACCTTCTCATTCAAGGGTTTGTTTTTATTTTAATTATTTGAAACACTGTAGATTAATACTGAAGCCATCAAAACTATGAAAGAACATATATGGAATTATTTAATTATCAAAAAAGTGTTAAACAAAGCAGAATATGTTTTATAGTAGCCTTGTGGAATCTGTCTCATGTTTTCATATTAATCACTGGGTGAATGGCTGACAACAGCACACACAATACTGAATTAACATTAACTGCAGATAGAATCCTTGAGCCACCAATCAAAACCAAGACCATGGGTTATTTTTAGGGATGTGGGTATGTTGACCCAACAATTAAACCTTGTCACTACTGTTAGTCAACACCAGAATAGCAAATTATAATATTTTCATGACTGTAGGCCTGAAATCTACACTACCAGTCAAAAGTCTGGAAACACCTTCTCATTCAAAGGTTTGTATTTATTTTAATTATTTGAAACACTGTAGATTAATACTGAAGACATCAAAACTATGAAAGAACATATATGGAATTATTTAATGAACAAAAAAGTGTTAAACCAAGCAGAATATGTTTTATATTTTAGATTCTGTAAAGTAGCCCCCTTTTTCCTTCATGACAACTTTGCACACTCTTGGTATTCTCTCAGTCTGCTTCATGAAGTGGTCTCCTGGAATGGTTTCTAATTAACATGAGCCTTGTGAAGAGTTCATTTGTAGAATGACTTGCCTTCTTAATGTGTTTGAGACCATCAGTTGTGTTGTTCAGAGGTAGGGTTAGTACACAATGGATAGTCCTATTTGACTCCTGTTGTAATCCAGATTATGGCAAAACCAGATTATTTCATAGTTTTGATGTCTTCAGTATTAATCTACAATGTTGAAAATAATTCAAATAAATAAAAACCATTGGATGAGAAGGTGTGTCCAAACTTCTGACTGGTAGTGTATATGTGGTTACTAGTAGGTGAAGTGGTTACAGATATCCCAAACAAACAAAGTTCTACATGCAAACATTATTTGATATCTAGGAGCCTCTTACATTTGAGCATGTGTTCAACAAGACATCTGTGACCTTTCAGTTATCTGATCTGTTTCTGTTTAACACTATCGCATAAACAAATCTCAGATATTCAAAACCAGTTCATCTTACTCCCTCAGGATGCTGTCATGTTTTTAGATACATTTGCATTAAAAAAACAGCCATTTGTATTTATGTTTATGCAAAATGTATGACTGTTTTCCTTGCCACATTTTCATACTTAACATGCTTTACACCTACAATTCATCAAGTTTTAGATAAAACAGTATTCCGTTGTGTAGCTTATGTTTTGCATTTTGTGTTTCAGACTCCAGGTCTCTGGATTGATGAGGGAGCAGAACAGGGAAGTCCTCACCAGCGGTCAGCCTCCTGGGGAAGCGCTGACCACCTCAAAGAGGTAAATTCACCTGTATTTTCTCAGCTCTTCAGAGTCACAGCTGTCTCCGAAATAAAAACTCCAGAGAGAGTTGATTGAAACAGGGAATCTGCCACCTTTAGCTTTGATAAGAATTAGTTGAGTAAGTCAAAGTCTTGTTTTATTTCATAGAACATTACATTTGGTTTAAAATCATATCCTAGGGTGACGGTTTAGCCATAGACTTTATAATGGACATAGTATCAGTGACCAGAGGTTGCCACTTGGTTTTATCACAGCTGGTAGGGAAGGTGCCCCATGTACAGAATCTACAGTCCTCAGCACACTGGTCACAGAATCAAATCCAGTTCCTGACATGACTTGCTGCATGTTTTCCCAACTTTTTCCCACATTACCTTTCTCTCTCTACTCTTATCTCTCTAATAACCACAAAAATAATCATAAGGACATAAAAATAGAACCCCACTCCAGTCTTCTGTTTTGATAAAGTCAAAATAAATCCAGAGGTTCAAATTTGTAGCCCAAAATATTTCACCTAGGTGTTTATTATTTGACTGAACAGTATTTCTCTTTAACACTTAAATCTTCGTCACTAGCTTAGATTTAATTAAGTGAAATATCTTCTGAATGAGTAAGTGTTTGTTTATTGATCATAGATAGTTTTAATTTATTTTTAAAAGGAGTAGATGTTTACAGTTGGCTGGGCTCTGTTTATGTATCAGTATTTTAAAATGATGAAGCAAAGATAGCTTATATCTAATGTGCCCTGAATCCACAAAGAACTTTGAACTACACCAACATGAACTGTAGTCTTAAATTAAATGAATATATCTTCATGTTATCAAATCAATCAACTCACATTATTGTGTTTACTTGGCAGACACTGCAGGTATGGCAGGTTTTTGCTTTTGATGTTGGTGAGATTTATTGTACAGAGAGAAATATGCATTGAAGTAATAAGAGTTAATATCCACACATGTTGATAAGTGATTATAATGGAAACAGACAACGCTTTGAAGATTACTAATGTTATCAGACTGAAAATATTCACCCTGATATTGCTCACTATTTTGTCTGGAGCTGTAAGGGAATAATAAACTGGGATTTTCCTGCTTGTCATTAGTGATGTTAGTGTTGATATTTTTTGGCAGCACAGTATTTTTTTGTCACACTGATCCCAAAAAACAGTTTTCAGGAATGCAACGATTTTATATTTCTAATTAAGAAGGACAATTTTACATCCACATGGTCACAAGAAGTACAAAAAGTCATACTCTGATGTTGGATGTCTCAGGTATATAAAACTGCAGATCCAACTCTTGTTAAAATAAGATGATAATTTATTGATCCCTGTGGAGAAATTCAGTTGTTGCAGCAACACAGACATGGTACTAAGAAAATAATAGAGCACAAATAGAGAAAAAAATATATTTTTAAATAAAGTGAAAATTAAAAACACAAATAGAAAAAATACAAATACAAGTACAAATAGTTCAATAAAGAACAAATACAAATAGATAAATAAAAATAAAAGTATAAATAGATAAGTAAAACTACAACTACAAATAGATAAAGAAAAAGATAAATACAAATAAAAATAAATAGATAAAAATACAAATAGATAAATCAAAATAAAATAACAATAGAATTTAAAAGTATATACAAATGGTGTAAATAGTTGGAAAGTGACATGTTGATATGGTGTGATTATGGTATGATTATGACCAGGGTGATATAAAAGACAAAATATAACCTTCACTGTGAGGCAGTTAATGTGCAGTATGCAATATAAACAATTTGTCTATATGGATAACTAAATATGTCTGGATACAAAGATAGAGAATAGTTCAGTTGTAAATAAATAATAACATAACATAACATAACATAACATAACATAATATAATAATAAGGTAATGTTATTAGAATAAATGCATACTGAATATGTTTCTTACACTTTGAGACTTTCTCTCATTGTGTTCCCTTAATAACAGTATCATTATATATTTATTATATAGTCAAATAAACTGGATTTTCTTTTGTTTACAAATAACATTGACATCATCAATCTGAATGAAGAGGCCAGATTGTGTTCAAATATTCGCACAGCCAGTGCACACACCGTTTAGTCATTTCTGAGTCACGTTCAATTTTTCAGTCTGTTTTATTTGTCGGGGTCTGAGGTCAGTTTAAATATCATGCTCCTTAAGATCGGTTTCCACTCGGGTCTATCTGCTGGGCTCGGTGGCCAGCCGGCTGACCACATGGAGCTATTAGGTCTCCAAACTCTCCAAACCTCAGTCTAAATTTAACCTCATTCTCCCCTCTGTTTCCCACTCAGCTGCACACTTACATCTCATTATGGCCTTGTTGTTTTTGAGGCATGGTGCAGAAGCTCTTCTCGAGGGTAGAACAGCCATATTGTTCCCTCTTTAGCCTGCACTTGGAGAGCTGATTCATGGCAGCTCATCTTACCCAAGAGCCTTACAACACAGTAGAGGTTCATATTTTTCTGTTATGGCAACAAGAGCTGCATGCCATCAGAAAAGTTCCAAAATAATAACGGCACACAGATGTCTTGTTTTTTATTGACCTGAGGAGACTGTAATTATGAGAATTTGTAAACAGCCACGTGAACTGAAGATTTTCAAGAACTTCTTTAAGCAGATGAGGGATGAGCTCACAGAAGTAGGTACTAGAAACACCTCAGGTCACAGGTATGGAAATCCAATACTGCCATGTGTGTGTTAGGTGGAATGAGGTTGCTTTTACTCACATTAGTGTACAATTATGCAGACAATTTGGACTGAAGGTTGTTGGAAAAGATCTTTGGATATCATAATTACATTGTGATATTATTTTTTATGTATCAGGATATCCCCATCATGATTTCAGATCGATGATTGATCAAAATGAGAACACAGTTTTGATCTTTGGGTTCAGGGGATCAGATTCTCTCTCTGTAATTTCATCTCCACCCTCGCCTGTTTGTTCATTTCTGCCAGGAAAAAGAATTACTCTGGAGCCTCAAATGTGTTTGAACCCTAAACCCAACAAATCATGACTTCAGAGTCAAATGCAGCAGGACTTTGTTGATTGTGATACCCCTCATGTTGTTGCATTGCACATAAAGCTGTACTTGTTTTTGTAAAAGAACAAAGTAAAATACATGAAAGAATAAAGCAAATAGAGCTGCAGGAAAAACAAATTGAGGCAGAGACTTCTTAAAATCTTAATCATATTGAAGTGTAAATCCATGCACCACACCTAGGCCTGCTAGAAAGCCTTGGCCAGTGAACAATAGCACAGCAAATCAAGGAGCCTCAGTCTTTATCAGGCTCTGAGATTACATGGGGACGTTGCCTGGACATGTCTGTATAAATAGAGAGCTGTGGTCGGTCACTCAATGAACTTAGGGAACTGCATGTCACCTCCCTTAACCTCCGCAATTCCATGTGTGGGAGGACATCCACGAAAAGAGCAAGTCTCTTTGTTGACTGTGTTGCCAGGATTACAAGATCAGCAGTGAAGACCACACCTTTGTCTGCATAGTACAACTGCGTCTGTTTGGCTCACAAAGGGTATCCTGTTTTTTAGGCTGATATTGGGCCACATGCAGAAACACCCATTGACCTAGCTTGTTTCATCACCAGACATGCATTGCTGCTACTGGTGAAACAATAGTCAAGTCAGTCTCTGTGGGTTCACATAGCAGTGCAGCTTTTTGTGATATTAGAACCCAAGAACTCAATTAAAGCCGGCCAGCTCTCCACAAACAGAGAAGTAATACCAAGTATTCTTAAGTGTGGTAGTCACTGTTCCCCAAGCTGCTGCAAAAAGGAGAGACACATTGCTAAAAATGCAAATTGTCAAATTTAAATTTGTTTTTAGTTATGTGCATGGAATAATTGATCTACTTATTGATCAACTGATGAACTGAAAATGTCTAAAGTTTGATAGTTCAACATGCAGAACATTGCAGCATTATTATTCTATTTTTATTTGGCTGATGGTCATTAAAACAAAGTATCAAGTAAAATATATTTAACTCACGACTGCAACTAACTTCATATTTACACTGTCAATTAATCTCTCAATTATTTTTGATCAATCCAACATCTCTTTAATGTTCAAAACACAAGAAAACATAGGGAACTTTTTAACTTAAGCTTAAAATAATGTCTTCAGATGTTCACTAACCAAAGAAATGTGGTCGACTACTGAAACCAGAGAGAAGTTGGAGACTCAATTTGCAAGAAATTCATCATAAATATGATATATAATAAAAATAGATGGTTCTTGATCGACTGATGGGTGCAGAGATGATTTCAGAGGGCTTTAAGAGATGAGTAGGCATTTCTCTTAATCAGATTTTTATGTTTTCATTGATAAATTCATTAATTGAAAAATATTTGCTGGTTAATTAATTATGAAAAAAGTTGCTGGTTCCAGCTCTTCATGCAGGGTCTAACAGATCCTCTCCTCACAGATCATTTCTACACAACTCTTCTTTCTTGCCTCTTCTGAATCTATGTAGAGCACTGAAAGCTGCAACCACTGAGTCACTGAAACTGAAACTGAGTGTAGGTACAGGAATATATCATGTGAGCTTAATCATCGACCATTCTAAACTGAAGAAATGCTTTAAAAGAAGAAAACATTCATTGAATTAAGAAAAACCTTTCCTCCACGGTGGCAGATGACCTGACATATTTCACATCCACAGCCTTCTGTGTTTGGCAGCTGTCAGGTGCTAATATCATTTCTCTCTTACATTGGAGCAGTGTGCTTATCATTGCCTCGCTTCATTCCTCGACTGATGGTACGAGTTAAAACTCACATTGACATAACTGCTGCTGTCATCAGGACTTCTTTTACGAGCCTCTTTGTTAAAGTCAGGTTACTTTTCTTCCAGCAGATTGCTAAACTGAGACTGCAGCTGCAGCGCAGCAAACAGGTCAGCCGGCAGAGCAAAGACAGGGAGCAGAGCTCACTGCAGCTGTCCCAACAGGCGCAGCATGGCGTTGCATGCCAACCACAGGTGAGTTATTCATGCCAATAGTCATGCCTGGCCAACTGAGTCACCACCATGCTCTTTAAACTGAAAACATTAACCAACCCTGACTTTGTTGATGCAATATTTTAACCTGTAAGCAGTGACATGATAAGGTAGCTTAGCAGCCAAAGGGAAAACATACAAATGAAGCAGATAAACCTTATAAATGTAAGACCACTGCAGGTGCATGTAGCAGGGGTAGGCAAGGTGGATTTACATTTAATTTAACTAACTGTTTCAAATGTTTATCAGGGTTTGGGGACATTATAAGGTTGTAAGTACTTGGTGTTCTGTTTTAATAGAAGGTGTGATGTTTAAGTACCTGTATATTTGAACACCTTGTTATTCTGGGCTTGTCTAAGTGACATTTTGTGCTGCATCAACAGAAGAAATCTTGTTATTGAGTCCCCATCCTGACCAGTTATGTAAAGAAGAGGAAAGGAGACTGGGGATGTGTCTGGGCATGTCCCTCTCTCTCTCCTTGTTTACACCTCATTCATTACCAAATGCCCAGCAACGATACACATCGACCACTGTGGGAAGATGACATACACAATGATATGCTATGTCCCATACCTGCCTGTGCTAGATCACAATCAGAGTATGTTTTTGTTCCCTACGACATTTAATCCCGCTTCTCTAACACGTGTTTAACCTGAACGCCTCCACCCTTATAAATCTCATGAAACTGGATCAGCTACAATTCAATACTGCAAGCAGATCTTAGTGCAAGAAGAGAATAAGAAATATGGAGTGTTTATTTTATGGCATCATTGACCCAGATTTAATTTTTGTTTAGTTGATTTAAAGACACACTGATGCATGTGTGATGTTTTTATATCGTCTTTCCAGTACAAGGGAACTTCGTCAGCCTTGTCGGCTATCCCGGTGCCAAAGTCCTTCATATTCAGAGTGCCGAGCAGCGTGGAGGGCATCAACCACGAGCTAGAAAATGTGTTCATCAAAGAGGACTGGGAGCAGGTGATACAGGTACGGTTTTATAACACCAGCAGCAGATGGAGCAGGTCTTAACCCAGTTGGGTTACATGTCAGATTTGCGTTATGTCATGGAGATTGCTTATGAGAGCAGCCATGTGAGGACGGTTGCTCTTTTTCAATAGTTTACATGAAGAGGAGCTTCTTTGAGGAGTTTCTGACACTTGAAGTGTCTTTGTGTTTTATAAAGAGTAAGTATAGAGAGTAATAATAATAATAATAATAATACATTTATTATATTTATTATTATTATTATATTTATAGCACCTTTTAAAAACAGGTTTACAGAGTCCAAAACATAGGGAGTGAAAACACAAAAGCACATGACAATGGTTAGGAGAACTAAAATGAGTCAAGTACAAGACAATAATAAAAACCATGCAGAAATTAAAAAGTCAGTTGTAAGTTAAAGCTAGGGTTGGTAGTCTCGGAAAACTAGCATGAATTTGAATGTAGCATTTCCTCAGGACTCCGTCTAACCCCTCCCCCTTTTCCTCGGAGCTCCTCCAAAACGACGCCCCCACTCACATACACAAGCGCCGCTGATTTGCGACCATATGATCGTGACTGATTCAAAACCGGTCCTCAGCACATAGTTTGTGTTTTGCACTACGGCAACTCATGTCTCACTCAGCGGTAAGAAAACTTACTATCAATCCCAGCTTTAAGAAGTAAAAGCACATTTAAAAAAGTGTGTTTTTAAAAGAGATTTAAAAGAGGACAAGGACGTGGCTTGCCTGATCTCCTCTGGCAGCTCATTCCAGAGTGACGGGGCCCTGACTGCAAAGGTCCGGTCACCTCTGGTTTTTAACTTTACTCTAGGAAGTTCCAAGAGGAACCTGCCAGGCAGCAGTTGGGGACATACATCCTTAGACACTCACTTAGGTACTCAGGGGCCAGTCCATTTATGGCTTTAAAAGTGAGTGTTAACATCTTAAAAATGAATTCTAAAACTCACAGGCAACCAGTGAAGAGAGGCTAAAACCGGTGTGATGTGTTCCCTTTTATTAGTGTGTGTGAGGAGTCTGGCAGCGGCGTTTTGGTATTCAGTATTCAGGAAATACATTCAGTTCAGTCATTTAAAAAAGAAAAATGCAACACACTGTCTACCTGTTAATGTAACCTTTAAGCATATTCATTTAGGTTTATTTCAGATGATCTGTGTTGAGTCGAGTGCAGGTTCTGGGTAATAATTATAGGACAGTATGACGAGGCTCCGAAGAGTTCCCCTTTCTTCCATTCTGCTGACTCGGCACAAATGCAGTTAAAGCCACAATCTGTGACACAAGCGTAAACAAAAGCATCACATTCAAAACCAAAACCAAGGATCGGGAGTTCCCATTGCTCTTCAATTAATTGACACACACAGGCGGTGTGACGCACGGCAAACACCCACACCCAAACACCTTCTGCAGCGTGTCAGCTCTCCAGAGAAGCTGCATGTTTTCTAATTCTGTCAGTGAAATACTCTGACACTCTGGTTAGTCAAATGTCCTCTGCTGGAGCTGACGTTTCATTCACTCTTTCATATAATAAAGATGTAATGAAGTGTTAACATGAATCATTTAGAGATAAAGATGTAATGTGTGTGTGTATGGGGGGATAGAGATATACATGTGTAAAGTTGATTCAGACACAAATAGATTTATATTTCCCGTCAAAGCAGTCAAACTTAATCAACATGTACATGAATATGCCTCAGGTCAGAAATAGCTCTTCAGGCTGTGATTAAAATTTATAACATGCACACACACACAGCCTTGTAACGTCACTCAGTGGATTGTGTGCTCTACAGTTGGACAGCATATATCCTCACTCACATTGGATTAAATCGCCTCCAGGCAAGGGGACCTGTAAATCTTGTCTGGTGTGGGTTGTAAACCTTGGCAGGTCTGTAAAGCTCCCCCTCTTAGAAAGTAACGCACGCACACACACTAAACATACACATTAACACATGCATCACTACAGATTTAAAGCCTGCTGTGCACCAGGCCTGTTTCTTCCTGCCCTCTTATTTGAATCACCTGAGTCGATGCAGAACGGCTCTGCTCATCCCACCGCTCGTCTGCTGTCAATTTTTACCATCTGGTGTGATGTTTGCTTTCCTATTCACCCTTTAAACAGACAGACAAACACACCACAGGCATTCCCTTCGGTCATTCTTAAATTTAGGACGTTACAACTGATGCTCTTAACTCAAAACATCACGCAGAGGATGAGTGAATAGTTGATGAAGAATGGCGCAGGAATGCTTCATCACTTCATCTCAGTTTTCAAGGACGCGTCGATACATGTGTGATTGAATTTGACCCTCGAGTTATGATTCTCTGCACCTCCGCTCTGCTGTTTTTAGAATCATTGCACACTGACACATGACCATTAACCACCTCCTTCACCCTCTGACCTCACAGGCCATGGATGTTGTAGATGGCCGCCGGGCTCCTTTCCCTCCGCACCACTACAGCAGCAGCGGGGACACACGTGACACGGACACACAGGCACCTTCAAGTGGCGACTCCAGCCCGTTGCCCCGCCCCTGCAGCTCTGACCACCTCCACTCCCCTGATGGAAGCCCCTGTTCTGCAGAGGAGATTGACAAAGGTGAGCACCTGATTTATCGGCTTAGTGTCTTTCTGTTTAACATACCGAAGGGACATTGCCTCAAGTGATGTCACTGGAGTCAGTGTTCAATGGGTTTTATTTATTTTAATTATTTTCAACATTGTAGATTAATACTGAAGACATCAAAACTATGAAATAATCTGGTTTTGCCATAATCTGGATTTCAACAGTAGTCAAATAGGGCTATCCATTGTGTACTAACCCTACCTCTGAACAACACAACTGATGGTCTCAAACACATTAAGAAGGCAAGTCATTCTACAAATGAACTCTTGACAAGGCTCATGTTAATTAGAAACCATTCCAGGAGACCACTTCATGAAGCAGACTGAGAGAATACCAAGAGTGTGCAAAGCTGTCCTGAAGGAAAAAGGGGGCTACTTTACAGAATCTAAAATATTAAACATATTCTGGTTTGTTTAACGCTTGTTTGTGAATTAAATAACTCCATAGTTTTGGTGCCTTTGGTGTTAATGTAAAGTGTTTCAAATAATTAGAATACATACAAACCCTTGAATGAGAAGGTGTTTCTGAACTTTTGACTGGTAGTGTTAAAAATAAGAAACATTAAGTAAGAAGAAAGTAAGCCTAACAGACCTTTTGTAGCTGAATTCTCATCTCAACTTGCAGCAGAGGTCCAAAAGGCTCACCTGCTCTTAAGACATACCTTAACAGCTGTCAACAGTTGGAGTACATTGTGAGTAATGTAGGCGACAGAGTTTGTCAAGGAATGTGGAAATGTTGGAAAGAAAAGGACAATATTCTTGATTTTTCTGCATTCATGTGATCATTCACTGTTGAATATGTTATGCATCATGCTACAATCAAAGCCAAGTCAGTGGTGTTATCTTAAAGACAAGAATACAAGTGATTGTACCACAGCTGTATTGTGTCCTGTTTTAGCATTTTTGTATTTATTGGTAAATTGCATCTTGCAGGAGACTCAGAATGATTTTAAAAGGTCATGAAGTTGTTCCTAGGTCTTCAGTCTCATGGTTAATAGTGTGCAGACTGAAAGCCAGCCCAAGGGATTTAATACTTCTTCACTTGTAATGACAGCTGGCAGCAACTTCTTAATTTGCATCATAGTTATGTGTCTATAGATGGATTGTATTTTGTTTCAGTAAAGTTCGATCACTGAGCTCCTCGAATGCTTCTCTTTTAAATGTTCCTCGTGTCTCACACAAACACCGTCCAGAGAACTTCCTGTAATTCTGTAATTCAATTTTAGCCCTTGACTGCATTATTATAATTATTATAATTATTATAATTATTATTATCTTATTTAAATATTTATTTATCTATTTATTTCTTGTATTCATCTGATCTTGTTAACGCTACCTTAGTTTTAACTTTTCTTTCCACTCCATTAATTTAACTGAATATTTTTAAGTATTTTATTTACAATCATGCCTTTTATAATTTCACCATTGCTGTTGTTTTCTGTCTCTCTTTTATTCTGTGAAGAACTTTGGGCTGCATGTTTGTATGTATGAAAGGTGCTTTATAAATAAAGTTGAGTTAAAGTTAGATTCATTATAAGGACAAAAGTCCAGGAGTGTTTTTTTTGGAGTGAGACACATCCTAACTTTAAACACATCACAGCTCTTAAAAACAAACATCCAAAGGTAAGATGAGACAAATTTATAGCAAAGTAAAGATGTTCTGTTCTTCACTCTCATTTCAGACGGCGTGTGCAGCTCTCCTCTCCCAAAGTTCGCCACATCACCCAAACCTAACAACAGCTACATGTTCAAACGAGAGCCTCCTGAGGGCTGCGAGAAGGTCAAAGTGTTTGAGGAGATGGTGTAAGTATTTTTCTTACTTTTCATTTTATTTCATTGATTTATTATTCACTGCAGAAGATTATACAGCTCTACTGTCATCACTGTCTGTTCATGTTTTTAATGCACCCTCATATTTGACACCTCACTCCTGCCCTGATGTGTATCTGTGTGATTGTAGGATGTGTGAAAAGAAGAAACAATATGTTCAGTTCTCTGTTTCATGTCAGAGACTCAGATCCTGTTAAATGATAAAACAACAAAGCTAACAAGCAGCTTATTTGCATTGTGGGTGGCAGGGGTGAGGGCACAATGGCTTTGTTGAATAAACAACTTGCTTTTCATCCAAACAGTCACAGAAACAGAAAATAACACAGAGCTCCACTTCTTTTGTTTTCAGGTCCGGCAAATCAAAAGGCTTCCCCCTCTTCTCGTGCCCCGACAAAAACAAGGTGAACTTCATTCCCAGGGGCTCTGCCTTCTGCCCCGTCAAACTCCTCTGCTCCTCCCTCTTCTCCCCCGTCTCTCCCTCGTCCTGCCCCTCCGCCAACTCTGGTCTCCACGGCAACGACAGCCCAGGGCCTCAGGTGACCCCAACTCAACCCACTGCACCACTAGCTACCTTTCCGGCCTCCGCTGACTGGAGCACCGACACAAGCACAGGCATAAACACAAACAACAGCACAGACAGCAGCCAGAGCCCCGACGCAGACGTGGGGAAAGACGGCTCGGCACACCTTCTCCTCACTAGCTAGTCCTCAGGTATCCACGATCAAAAAAACCACCTGCTGCTGAAACAGCTCGGCGTGACAGGTGGCATGGTTTTAAAATGAAAGAAAAACCTTGAAAAAAAAGCAAAAAATAATCCTTGCACTCCGTTAGTCCTAACGTTAGCCAGCAGGGAGTGCCCAAGGTCTGAGGATGACAAACATCCAGCAACATTTCTGCCCGGTCGCAGCGTCTGTTCCACCGTTAGGGAACTCAAAAAGCGCTCGATGGATGGCTTCATAACTATCGACCGGACATGAGAGAGTTCTGACCTTGGGCACCACTTCCCTTAAACCCAGAACTAACCTAGCCTTCTCCTCTGTACTCTGTACCAGGACAGAACCAGTAACAGAAATAGCTTTGCTTTTGTTTGCAAAAAAAATAGAAAATACAGCACCAAATATTGTGTTACGTAGTGCCTGCAGTTTAATCAAGATACAACATAAAAAGGAGGAACCTAAACTTTCATAAGAGACAACTCTGAGGTGTCAGAGAAACATATTCTGTTCATGTTATCTAACCAGCTTCTTAGCTGTTCAGTGTTCAGCCAGCTAACAACTTTAGTGTGTATACATAAGCTTTTTGACAGAAGGGGAAAGTGATTAGCTTCATATTTACCATATCAGGATGTCTTACAGCCAGAATGCATTGCCCCACATTAACCACAATGTTTGCACTTGTTAAGACATGGCTCAGAACGATTACAAGCCATGGCCTATTTTCTATTTGTTTATTTTATAGTGTTTGTAGCACAGTGTCTATGTGAAACCAGCGGTTACTTGAGTGCAGGCTACACCCGACGAGTATACAAGCCAAGACCTAGATCTGCATTTCTAGTCTGGTCACTGTAATAAAAAAAAGAAAGAAAAGAAACTTGGTTAGCTCAACACAAAATGCATATCAGCTGTTTTCAGTGACCAAATAACCAAACACACGAAGCACACAGCTCCCCTATAACTTTGTTTTATTGCCCCTGTCTACACAGAACAGTAACTCAGGTGAAGTGGAATGTACTTGCTCGGACTATGTTGCCTTTCAAAGTGTTTGACGTTCTTTCTCCAGAAAGACATTCCAGTCTTTTGCAGAAATGTTTTATTTTTATTCTCCCCGGAGAGGGGCGTTATTACGAACTGAATCGACTGATTGAAGTCACAGCTTGTGACGAGATGACTTTGAATTAACCTGTTCAGGTAAGAGTTTCAGGTGCTATGAAACATTCCACAGATCAGCTGCGAGAACTCAAGTTAAACCTAACTAGCTATATAAGCTACACCCTCCTCCAATGAGAAGTTGATAAATATGTCCTTTGTTACATCCCCTTTGTTAAATATGTACCAAAGTGAGAACCGATGAAACGCCTGTCATATATTAGGGACAAGAGGGCCTGTTTTTTTGCACCAGAAGCAGGAAGTTTATGTGCACTTTGTTTTGTTTTGA
The DNA here is from genome assembly GCF_009762535.1 of Notolabrus celidotus. Taxonomy (NCBI): domain Eukaryota; kingdom Metazoa; phylum Chordata; class Actinopteri; order Labriformes; family Labridae; genus Notolabrus; species Notolabrus celidotus. Next base: position 4,646,465 of record NC_048283.1, on the reverse strand, counting down.
AAACAGTTCAGCGACATGTAAACACTGGTTCTTAGTGTTTCTAACTTAGGGATAATCTTTAGACCAACGCCGGAGCACTTACGTGGAAGTGAGATGATAATCACTATTTTTATTTTAGACCAGTTTGTAAGTTAAAACAATCAGAACTTGAGTGTGCAATTGATTTTGTTTGAATTAAATCTACACTAACAACTTTGGTGTAACACAGTTTGGCTCAATAATATACAGATCCAACTCGCCCAAACTTTTCCTGCACAAGTTTTATCTCCACAACGTTAAAAAAAAAGAGACTGATTTATTTAACTGCTTCATGTTTCATCCCAAAACTTTGCTCCATCAAGCCCACTTACCACAGAAACACAAATCTGAACAATATGCAACACATTCCACAAAGTTTAAGTTGATAACTTTTCTGCTCACAGCTTCAGGAGTTCCAATCATACTAACACTGATTTTATTCACAAGCTCATTGTGCAGTGCGGATAAGATATGGTTGCCATGTTCGGCAACGATGATTCAGTTCTACTGTGTATTACGCATTTTTATGTAGATCTTGTGTGTTTTTCAATAAAGAAAACAAAAAACGTCCTTTCTGTTTGGGTATGTAATCTTTTCAAAGGCAGACACATCGACTCGTAGCATCAGGAGCGTGACATTTATATACACCCGGGAGGTCAAGGTAAGGCAATCAACGTATTTGGTTATGATTAAATAGTAATGAATGTCACATGGATTCAAAATGAAAGTACAGACATAATTTAAAATGAGTTGTAGTACGCTGTAAAGAGAACCTAAGATGAATCAGATGAGGTTCTTTATTGTTAAATCATGATCAGATTAAGGCATACACTTCATATTTACTTGATTCAGTTTATGCAGCATTGTATCCACACTTTCATGATAATCTGTCTGCTCTGAGAACAACACACAAAGTACAACTGAGCTTAATAAACAAGTGCACAAATGATAATAATAATAATAATAAAAAACAACTGGTGCAAAATGTTGCATTAATAAAAGCACATTATTCTTTCAAACACACTTTTTTCTGATGACAGAAAACAAGGCATGCAGCATGCACCAATAAAAGATGGCTGATATGTATTCTTAGTTCTGGAGCACACTCACAAAGGAATAAAAAATACAGCATGGAGTAAATTAAATTATTGGCATTGAGCTAACTGTAACATTTTCTCTGTGTGAAAGTAGAAGTTAAATAAAAAGAAGTATTCCTTTCACGTTTTTCAAATTAATGCAAAATAGTTGTTCATGATTTAGGTCGGTTAATTTATGATGTGAATGATTGAATACGTCTTTGTAACTGCATCCAACCACCGCACTATGATCATTCTCTAATTTCCTTTCTCTGCTCTTTGCATCTCAGAAGGTAGTTTCACCTGTCAGCGATCCTCAGTCATGAAGATCAGAGTTAAAGCGTGAATGCTACTAGAGACTACAGATTCAGAGACTGCAGCTGACTACAAGGCAGCTAATGTCAAAGGCTTCTTGTTCCTGACTCGTACTGAGGTATTCATACTAAACATGAAGAGTTTAACCCAGTGGAATAGCCAACAGGCTTTAATAAGGTCGACTTGTAAATGTTTCTTTTCTTTCACAATGGAGAGGAGCACAGCTGGGAGTTGTTGGTGGAACATGTGCAGCAGTTTTATGCGGCCACCACACAAACAAAACTGATCAAGATCAGAGGAGAGATCTGTCTCATTACAGTATGACACATTGATCGTTTTATAATAAGAAAAATGTCTGGTACACTGTCGGGACATTTTAACTTTGGACTGAAACAATTCACAATTATAAATATCTAATGATCTGCAGATTCACTTCTTTGGCTCTTAAATGAGTGAGAAGAAGCTGAAATGATTCATGAAATTAGCTGATTTTCAAATCCAAAACTCAAAGATATTCAGGTTATCACCGTATATGATGTAGAAAATCAACATAATTTGATCGTTTATACTTAAAATTAACTTGTGAATAATCTGTGAAATTAGCTAATGATGGAAAGTCACCAAGCAAATTTCCTACCTTCCTTATTAGGCATTGCAGATACTTTTGCACTACTTAAGTGATAATATACCTGTTTTCTGCTGCTTCATACCTTAAGTTCACCACATTTTAGAGGCAAATATTGACTTTATAACCTACTAGATTTGTTTGTAACTTAAAGGCACAGTAAGGGGTTTTAACTGATTGCGAAATAGTCGTATACTGAAACCTCTTCATGACCTACATAGTAAAATGAGATCATCAGCAATACGGCTTCTTATTTCTTTATTCTAGAGAGAGATTTCAGAGATTGTGTTTGGGTTAGATTTTCTACGACAAAAGCCGATGTGATATTTAGCACTCACCCTGAAGTGTCTCTGTTAGAGCTCTACAGGTAAAGTTTGGCAGTGAGAAGTAAGTTAACACTCAGGATGAGATTCTTGTATTTAAATATATATTTTTTTATATAATATTTTGTCCTCATGGCTGGTCCTGGAGCAGGATTATCAAGCTGAAGTACGTTCTCTGTATTATTATATAAGTATTGTTTCAGATGGAGAAACTCAACAACCAGGGCTTTGCTAGCTAAAGGAGCTAAATGTCTATGAGCTGGATTTAATGTTTATGCCTGTGTGTGAATGCTTGCCTGCTCTTTGAGGACTGACGAGTTAAATTGTGTGCTTATTTATGTTGTTCAGACATTTATTAGGACAGTGAAGCAAAAATCATGACACTGGGACCATGATGGGTAATGACTGCTCATCTTTTGAAGCTAGCTAACAGTAATAAATCAGAGTTTTCTTAGTTTAGATTTTGTGTCAGAGTTGATCATTTCACATAGCTACAAATCCACACTGGACCTCATCACTCTGCATCCTGTGAAAAGTTGTCTTAAAGAAAAATAGTAATATTTAAAAAGAAGATCTGAATTCATGAATTTACTTCCCTAACAAATGCACGCTTTTGCAAGAGCCATATCTTTACGACAGTAGGTGACGGTGCTCATGGGAAATGCAGTCTTCATCCTAGAAAACCTCTACTGATCAGGGCCCTTAGTATCAACACAACATGAAAACTCCTCACAGTGCCTTTAAGTTCCACCTTTATCCCCTGCATGAAATTGAAACAGCTATTTTGAAGTCTATGAAAACTGATTATTCTTGCTTTTACAGCTGTAAAACAATAATAATGAATCATTAAAATTAATCAAAACCTGTAATAAACATTATGGAGAGGGTCATTCTGCATAATAAGCAGAGTAAAGTATTGAATGCATGGCTTTATTCTTAGAACAGTGTTTCTCTCTACTGCAGTGTTTTGACTTTTACTCCGTGTTGATTATCAAAGCCGGACTAGTTTAGTTTTCTTGTTCTATAACTTTAAGTCTGTGTGTGTTTGTGATCAGATTTTCCTCTGGCCTGCCTGGTGGCAGCTATAATCTGCTGTACCCGCTGACAAAGGTTTCCATTTTGGACCGTTGGACGCTGAGGAAGAACTATGCATTGTGAAGCTCGTGGTCTCTGTCAGTTTTTCCAACCGCATCAGGATTTGAAAGGGGGTCCAAGTCAGCAAACAGGTTGAACCACGCGGAGAGGTCTTTGGACGCCGCTGCCGTCTCTGTAAAATAAGTTAACAAAGGTCACTTAGAAACACTTGTGCTGTTATAGCAAAGCCATGGAAATAGAAACACCCCCCTTTGTCCCGTAACAGAACTACACCTGGCCGACCTCCAAAAGTAAGATCGGAAACAAACCACACGTTTTTTTTGAATGGTCCCATAAACACAGGTTTCAGTTGGACACAAGTCTTTTCATATGTTTTACTCATTTGGCCTCCTCGTACCTTTCACCGCCGGCTTAGAAAGGTTCTGATTGGCTCCAGATGAGTGCTCGGTTGCCTCAGCGACGGGCTGCGGAGTGATCCCAGCCCAATCTGAAACAGAGAGGCAGATTTAGACTCATCAACAGGGGACGCCTAACGTGCCAAGAGATGATTCAACAAATAAATCATCACACTCCCTCGCTGATCACATTGCTGATGTGTATGGATTTAGTGTAATAAGCTCACAAACAGCAATAATCAGAACATTCATCACAGCAGAAATCACACATGACACTATTAGTGGCTTTTAAATACGGGTCCGATTTGCACTCGCAACCACGAGTTGTTCAGGCAAATTGATTCTGCTTTCACCCGTTGCGTTTTCTAAAAACACATTTGGCCATGTTGCAACACTTCACACCACCAGGGAGGATACTGGAATGTGGTGTTATTTTCTGAACCAAACAAGTTACTCCAAATACAAGCAGTTCAGCAGGCCTTTGGCAACACCACACAACCACTTAAATCCATTTCTGTGTGAGTACATTTTGGTATTTCAGCATGCTCCCTCTGGGCCCAGTTGTTCCAAACGTTTAGGAACAAATATCTGGAATTGTGAGTCCACTTTGTGAAATCCTAAATTAGGTAATCCTTACTTTTGTAAAGTTATTTTTTCAGTCTCTGCAGAATACTTAAATCAGCCTTATTCCAGAGATTGTCTTTTCAAGGTTCTCAAATCTGGATTACCAGTGCTCTCCTGTTGGAACTCTTACCCTCTCGTACTTCAGGAGAGTTAATGCATGAACAAACATACTTTAAATTAGTTTTAGAGCCACAGCAGCAAAAAACATAAACACCTGAACACATACACTGCCCAATAGATGCTACATTATGTATTCTCCACCAGCAAATGTGCAGTGCATGGAGGCTGAGCAATATACAAGGTGTCAGAGCAATAACAGGGAATGTGCAATATTGACTATTGGCACCACTAAGTACAGCTGCACTTGTGCACTCCACTGACAATTCTACCGACCTACTTACCGACCTATCGATACTCAACTCAACTTTATTTATACAGCACCGTTCATACATAAAAACATGCAGCCCAAAGTGCTTCACAGAATAACAGAGACAGAAAAATCAACACAGTAAAATTAATAAAATAAGTACGAGTGGAAAGAAAAGTTAAAAACAAGGTAGAGTTAACAAGAACAGATGAATACAAGAAATAAATAGATAAATAAATTATTAAAAAAAGGTAAATAAATGTTAAAACAATGATTCAAATAATAATAAAAATAATAATAAAATTAACAACAATCGATAGAACTAACTTACTATCTTGTTGGACCAGTTTAAAAGTTTCACAACATTGTTTCTTAGTCCAGATCTCTGCTGGGATCAGGATTATTGTGAAATCTTCTGATCAAAGTTACACAATCCTTCTCAGAAGTTGTGAACACAAACCGGAGCTGTTATCCAAATGTAAACAAAGATCGGATTACCTGATCCGATCAGATTCTGTTATCCTTTTTTTGCTTGTGAACTACTGGTTTCAAGATTTGATCCAATGCATTAACTTCAACCAGATCCCTGGAGTCAGCTCTTGATTTGTTGAAGTATTAAAGAAGTTATTGTGAACAAAGAGGTGTTATTAAAGATGCATTTTCCTAAGTTGACAAGGTTAAAATTGTGAAGACTTTGTGTCAGTTCGTGAGCATTGAAACGTTTGAGTGTGATTGCAGCTTTAGCACTCATTGGATGCGTCTGAATGTGCTCCACTTGCAGGGATTTGGGGATTTTCATCCATGAAGATTTGTCATAGCTTTGTTTCACATTCTTGGTCTCAAGCCAAGGGCTGTACTGTCAAGATCTGTCAAGTTTTTAAAAACCCTCTGAACCAGATTTCTTTTGGCAGGATTTTTCTCTTTTGGGGTTTTTAATCTTCAGGTCAAACAGAGGCCACGAGCTTTAGTCTCTGCTGCCATGTGCTGCTACTGTGACCTCTCTGCCATATCACCGAAATCTAAGACGTGCTACACCAACACTCTCCTTCCTGCTTTCTCTTTATCATAGCACAAAACCCCCTGAAGTTCCCACATTTGACCTTTTTCAAACTCTCTTCTTCCTGCACACTGGCCCACACTGGTTTCATGAGCAGCTCTTCAGAGTGTGCAGGGCTCTGCATTTGTCTTCTTTGACACTTTGTGGTTTATTGACTGCAAAATGAATTTGAGTCTTAAATCCTTGAGTGCAAGAAGACGATTTGTTCGTGTTTAATGGGTTTTAAGCATATACCTGACATTTTGCATGCTCGCTTTTTATGACACACTGTCAAAAGTTATTTTTCTCTTACAAGTCGGTCCCTGCCTGTGTGCTCTCCTGTCTGCACTTGCAGAGTGATTACAGCTGAATTAGCTTTAAGCTTAAAATCATTCAGTACTTAGAGCCAAGTTCTGTTTATGAAGCAGTTCTCACTGAATCTGGTGAAAGATCCTGGGAGTGTATACTGTCATTGTTTCTGTGTGTCGTCTAATACCATAAAACATTCTGAAAGGACAGCACAGTGAGTTTATTCTGATTGAAAAGGAGGACATTGATCAGGCAGAAATAGCTTCATTTTCCAGCCGGTCTGTCAGCCTTTCTCCAAACACACCACCATCATGCCTGCCTCTGAGCCCATACACCATATGCTTCTCCTCAACCTAATTGGATATACTCAAATTGGAAAAACTTCAAAACCCACTTCTTTTCTCACACTTCCCTTACTTATGATCATCACGGGAGTACAGGAGTATTGCCAAAGCACCGTGCTGTGACACTCAAACATTCAGGAATGATAGTTTACTCTCACTCTGTGAAAACCACAAGCTGTTTAAGGTAGATTCTGAAAGGTGTCAGACACCGATTATACTTTAAAAAGTTAGCTTCATTATTTTCCCCACACATTCATAACACAGCTTTTTTATTTCTTTATAGCTTCACTGAGCGGCCTCTGTGCTTTTAACCCCTGGCAGCTGGAAACAGACAAAAACCAAATCAACTAAATCAGACGAGGTGCGAGGAGCCAGTGCCAGAGCTTGTATGAAAATGGAAAATTGTTGGCAATTACCTACGGGTAAGAAAATCTAATTGCAGTGTTATAATGTTCTCCCCTCTATTACTTTGACAGACGTGGGTTTGAGAAATCAGTTTAGAGCCAAGTTTCTCCCTGAATGGAAACAGTTACAATTCCACAGAGGGAGAGAGAAGCTAATTTTAGCCTTACAATTGTAAATGCACTCATTCATGAAGAAATTATAACTTATATTCCAGATTCCACATATTAGTTTAACTTAAGTAATTAAATCAGAATAATGATGATCTATTAAGATAGTTTTAGTGAAAGGTGTTTTTTTTTATATAATGGTGGAAACCTCACAGAAATTATTTTGAAAAAACGCAAAGTTGATTGAAAGTGGAGCTAAAGGCTGATTTATACTTCTGCGTCTCACCTACGCAGCAGGGGCTGACGCAGACATGAGCACCACATACTTGTGCGTCGGTGTGTCCGTGTCGCGCAGCAGTTCTCTGCTGAAACGCCTGAGGGCAGTGCGGTCTCTCTGATAGCCGGTCGCCTGCTTCCGGTCCCGCTACGATCTCTGTTTACTTTTCCACAGAGTTTCAGAGCGTGTTATGTTAATCTACAGCTGATACATGTTGCTGTTTATCATACAGACATGATTACATGAAGAATAGAGAGGAGGAGATGAAACACACGGCCGATGTGCGGCCGATATCCGGGATCCCGGAAGTGCTGTAAATGCGGGAAAGACAAAGCCGCCGAGCGGACCAATCACAGAGCTTGCTGTCCGCGTCGGCTCTACAGGGAGTTACATTTTGGAGGAGGTGCACGTCAGCTACGTGCGTAGGCCTCAGCATAGGTGCGAGAGCTACGTGGACCCCCAGCGTAAGGTACGCCGTTGATTCAACGCAGAAGTATAAATCAGCCTTAAGGGGGCGCCGTTGGCCTAGCGGTCTCGGCGTGCACCCCATATTTAGAGGCTATAGCCCTCATCGCAGAGGTTGCAGGTTCGATTCCAGCCTAAACCATTTACTGCATGTCCTCCCCCACTCTCCACTCCCCACATTCCCTGTCTCTCTTCAGCTGTCATATCCATAGACTGTATAAAATAGGGTCCTATCCAAGCGGCAAACTCCGGTCTGAAACGATGAAGCCAATGCGGAAGTGATATAAACTGCAATACATCGAAAATCCGCTTGAGGCTGGCTGCAGAAACACCGGAAACCACATAGATATGAATGGGAAAAAGACGATCTTTGCAGCATTAATAAACATGTTTACAGCCTGGTTCAAAAAACGGCTTGGCCCTACAACGCTAATCTCTCTAATGGCACACACTGTTCGGGGGGTGAATTTTTTTCTAACGTGACGGTTAAGAAGATATTAAGATTATGAGTTTTGCCCAAATAAGGACATGACTGACGTGACTCCCGGTCGGGAACACACAGCCATTGGCTAAGAGACTCACACTACGTCACTATCCAATAAAGGCGAAAATGCCCCCCCCCAAAAAAAGAAAAAAAAAGAAAGTGAAGCTAAGATCTTTTTTGCACAAACAGGCACAAATGTAAATAATACATTCATATTCATACCTGAGATGGAAGACTGCAGATTATTCAAGCTCTGGTCCAACAGCTGAGACGGTAGAAAGAAGGAGTCTTCCTTTTGCTCGGCCTCCGCCGTTCTACCCGACGCCGCGCTCGTCCCTTCCTCGTTGTCTCCGAAAACTTCCGTCCATTCTCGAGAGAAGTCGCCTTCATCCACCGACATGCTGCCCAGGATCTCGTTCAGTAAGGCCATGCTGTCCCTCTCCTCGCCGTCCATCTCTGGGAAGGCAGACGGACAAAACGCATCCCCTGGAATAATCAGAGTTTTTATCAGGGCGGTCACACAGATTTATAAAATAACACAGGTTTCAACTTTAATGGCCACACATATTTGTATCTTATTGACATTTTTGTAAAGAGGGTTCAGATTTTGACTAAGCTCTCTGAGGCTTTTCTGCTTTGCCTTCCTTTTTGGATGGGAAACACAGGTGTTTGAGGCATCTTGAAATTTCTTATTAAGAGGAGCTGAGATGATTCAATCAGTAGAAAAAGAATCAGCATCATTTTGATCACTGCTGAGTCAGTTTTTAATCTAAAATACCCCAAAAATTCCCAGTTCAAGACTTCTAAGATAAAAAAAAAACTTGCTTCCTTCTTACTTTTGAATAATAATAAATTCAATATTTCCTGTGAGGTTGAGTATTTGTCTGGAAAAAAGGAAATAAAACATCATCTGGGGCTCAAGTAAGTAATGTTTGCTATTTTCCTACATTTTCAAGACTGAGCGATTGGTCAAGAAAACACCCCTGGGGCCCTGGTGGCCTAGCGGTCTAAGCACCCCAAACACAGAGGCTAAAGTCCTTGTCGCAGAGGTCGCCAGTTTGACTCCCAGCCGTGACCATTTCCTGCATGTCTCTCCCCCCTCTCTACTCCCCACGCTTCCTGTCTCTCTTCAGCTGTACTATCTAATAAATCGAAGTTGAAAAAATATAACTAAAAGAAGAAAATACCCTGCATATTATTATAATATGAAACTGACTGTAAGCTACAACCAAAATACATACAATTTCTATAACATTAAACACTAAAAGATAACAGCACTGTTAGCACCTTCTCTGGTCTTCTCACTGGTGTTTTCATTGAGTGAGATGAGTCTGTAAGGAGATATGAAAAAAGATGATTTAAAGTCATTTTTTGCATGCTTCAGGCAGCAGGTGTGTACAGAAACTTTACTCATGTGCAGCCAAACCCATTTTAGTTTCACTGCTGGCATGCACGTGTTTGGTCTACCTGCATGAGTCAAGATCATGATGAGATAACTCACTGGTCGTCTGTGGTCTCGGGTTTCTTCCCATCTTCTTTTTCTGCTTTGAGTTTCTTCTTCCCCTTCTTCTTGGCCGGCTTGTCAGCGGGGTCCTGTACGGTGGGGAAGAAGTCACCGGTTGTAATTATTAGTAATTCTCCAGATGTGAAGCCTCTTTAGATTCTGTGCAGGACACTGTTCTCTCTGACCTTGAGTGAGGAGACCTCATAAAGCTGACAGCCCTTGAAGCTCTCATGAATGGCTGCCATGGTGTGAGACGTCTTCTCCCAGAAGTGCAAAAGTGTTGTCTGAAACAGTCAATCAAGCGAGGGGAACACATTCAGCTGGTTATGTTTTCATCTCATCAGCTTATTTATCACCATCTTTTGTGTCAACGTGTCCTACTCTGTCAAATCTGGATGCAGAATCTCACTTCTTTGTTCCCATCATGCTTGTCTTCCTCCTCCCTGGCCTTACCACACAATGGAGAGCCAGTGAAAACCCCCATGCACCTTTAAGTGGAATGCATGCAAACAACCTGGAATTGTGGTGTACCTGGTATGTGGTTAAAACGTGAGAGAGGAGGTTACAGCGGCTGGCACCCAGCAGGTCGACTTTCTGGCAGACGTCAGTCTTCAGTTTGTCAAAGCTTGTTTTGGTGGTGCGCACCTGAGCTTGAACCTGGGAGATAAGAGATAAGACATGTTCATATCTGAAAATAAACAAGGGCAGTGTTGTGCTTCCAAAAAGAAACACATATTTGAGTTAAAGTTTGTGCAGTTATGGAGCACAGTAAGAACTAATAGAGAGCCATCTGATGGTGCAGTGCGCCCTCTAGTGGCATCATTCTGTAACTGGTTTGTATGCACTGCTCACAGCTGTTAGTGCTGCAGCAAATTGGTGCTATAACCAGGAGATTTACTCAAAAATGTTGTATCTTTTTGTTATAAGCATCATGTGTAGAAAAAGTCACCCATGGCAATGAAAGACTGTGATCCGTTTTTCCCGTTTTTGGCCATTTTTTAACAGAAATTTAAAATTTCATACTAGAAATAATGATTAAAAAAGTGTATAGTCCAACAGACGATGTTTCTTCTTATACATCCTTCATGAAATTTAAACTCTTTCCTAGTCTCTGTGTTAGCAGGCCTGTGATATATTTGTCTGTTTTGGTGTCTCAGGCATGAAAAGAACTGTATCATCAGTGGATCACAAGCAGAGCCACGGCCAATAATTTCTGTATAATAAGATAAGAGATAAGATAAGATATTACTTTATTGATCCCCCGGGGGGGAAATTCAGTTGTTACAGCAACCCAGACATGTCTATATTGTAACTACAAACTGAAGGGGAATGGACGTTTTCACAAAAGCGATGCAGGCATGTATTCACAGGAAAATCACAGATGCAGCTGACATTATCAGAGCTCCTGAACAGGCAAAACTAGTATAGTTATTACATAAGTCATTAGCCAGTGAGCTCTTTTAAAGCCCTTCTTAAAACATACTTTTATAGCAGAGCCTTTGATTTTATCTGAATTTTATTTGACTTTATTTTATTTTAACCGTCTTAAGAAATATATTTTGAAATAATGTCATTCCTTTAGAGTTCTTTTAGGGGAATTATATGTCTTTTAAAATATGTTTTATTTCTTTATCTTGACTTGTGTGTTTTTATGATCTGCCTGTTTTATTTTGCTGCCCATGTAAAGCACTTTGTAACCTGGTTTTGAAAAGTGCTCTACAAATAAAATGATTATTATTATTATTAAAAACACCTTTCCTGTTTGGAGTGTCATGTCAAATTTGTGTTCCTAAATTGGTCTGTTGTTCAGCCCTTCAGTCTACCTCCTTGTAGTCTGGCAGACAAACCTTGCGGAATTTCTCCATCTGTTTATGAGTATCTGGATCGAGTTCCTGAGAAACGTCCTTCATCCAAAGCAGCGCTCCACGATACTCGGTCCTGGACTGCTCCATCCGGTTCACCGTCAGCCACGTGTCTGAGATCGCACGATAACGAAATGTTTCGACCTCCTGGTACAAACGACACAGAGGGTTCCTCAGAGCCATTCTGTGGGAGGAGGATACAATCATGGATTAAGAAGCTGCATGTGCATCCGTTTTTCCACAGTAAGTAAAATACAATTTGATTCTGTTTGATTTTAGTGTCTTTGTGAAGAACTTTCTTAATGGTAAAATCTTGACCAAATGAGGATCATACTCATCATGCATCACAGGAGCTTCTTGTCCTCAAAGGACACTTCACTGATGGGAGGGGTGAGTAAGGGAGCGTTTCAGATGTTGCTAAATATTCCCATTCTTACACACTGTACCTTTAAATGAAGTGTTTCAATCATAGTCTGCTGAGAAATCTGAAGTTGGAAAGCTTTTTTTTTACTCATCAACCCAAAGGGTCTCTCAGCTCCTCAAACCACAGCAGAGCAAAAACTTGAAAGTGTAAAAGCAAACTGTAGAACAAATGAAACGCCCTCAGAGAAATCAGTTCATGCAGTTAATTCTGTTAATTCCTCCCAGGCAAGAAACGAGACATTAGGGGTAAATGTGTTATTTAAATAGTTAGCACTACTACAAACAAAGTCTGCAGCAGGTCGTTGAAATTTGAGTCCTCTCTGCAGGAGTCACATCAGTTCAGCGAGACTTTGCTTGTAGCTATTTGTCATTACTCTGAGGGAAACACCATAACTGGGATATGATGATATTAAAGTGTAGCATTTAAGTTTTGTGGGTTAGCTAATTATGCTCCCGTTACTCCTCATGTTGAGGAAACACGTCATGATGAGACACACAGCATTTCTCTGAGGTTACATTTTGGTTTGGGACATTTCTCCTTATTCCTCTTTCTCCTCATTGGCACCAAATCCACCATTTCAAACTCGACAGTTTCTCACTTAACATTGACAACTCCTCAGTTTCTCCCTCCCCCCAGGTTAAGAGTCTTGGTGTCATCCTCGACAGAACACTATCATTTCAATCTCACATCAATAATGACACCCGGTCTGCATATTTCCATCTACGTATCATCAACCGCCTCCGCCCGTCCCTCACACCCAACAGTACCGCCGTTCTTGTTCACACCCTGGTAACTTCACGCATCGATTACGTCACTCCCTTCTCTTTGGTCTCCCTCTCAAATCCATCCATGGACTCCAACTGGTCCAGAACTCTGCTGCTCGTATCATCACCAATCACATCACTCCTGTCCTCCAGCAGCTTCACTGGTTACCAGTCAAAACTTGCATCAATTTCAAGATCCTGCTCCTCGCCTTTAAGGCGCTCCATAACCTCGCTCCTCCATACCTCTCTGAACTTCTCCACATCAACACACCCAGCCGCACTCTCAGGTCTTCTTCTTCCATTCACATCACTACACCACCTGCCCGCTTAACCATGATGGGGTCCAGAGCCTTCAGCCGGCCTGCCCCCCGCCTCTGGAACTCCCTCCCACCAGACATCCGTAACATGAACTCTTTTTCCATTTTCAAATCACATCTTTTTAAACTGTCATATTCACTCTGATTACACCTCTTCACTGCACTTCATCTGATCCTGTTCATTTTATTTTATTTATTAATTACACTGTATCATGCCTTGTTGATTTTATCAGTCTAATTTTGATCTCTGATCTTTTTAAACTCTGCCCTGTACGGTGACCTTGAGTGCTAAGAAAGCCTTTAAATAAAATGCATTATTATTACTATTCCTCTTTGAGATGTAAGGTGATGTGACTGCACCTTTATGTTAAGCTGTTACTTTCATGCAAACTGCATGGCTGTTCCATGAGGAGAAGGATGCATCTCTCATATATCCTCTGATGTTTAACAGTATGATGCTTACCTCTGCTGGGAGGAGAAGCAGAGTGCTTTCCCGGTCGCCTGCATGATCTTCCCCGCTCTGGTTTTATCCTGCGAGCCCTGAGAGCGCAGGAAACGACCCAGCTCGTTCTCTTCTTGGGACAGGACTGCAAATGATAAAGATTCAGAGCTGTTCAAACTTAGAAAACTTCATATGGGAGTTTAAAGTTTATGATCCTAAACGAAGGAGCATTTTAATAAAGATTAGTTTCTAAATTTACAGTATTAACTTCACCTCTGTGTCTGAATCACACATATCACTCTGAATTGACACAATCTGCAAACTTACTCTGTCTAGAGTTTGTACTTTCAATATTATTTGTTTGTATTTTCAGCAGATGTATTGAACTTACAGCAGATCCTTCTCTGGTACTGCTCGATAACCTTCAGCAGCTCCATGCATGTTCTTTGGATGGAGTGGAAGACCTGCAGAGCGGAGACAAATCAATGTAAACAAAGTAAAATACCAGAATATTGTTTTTCTTCATGGTTAGCTGAGGCTTGCTGTGTATTCTGCTGATAGAAGAGTCTGTGGGTTATTTCCATGAAGACAAACCACAGATATCCAGAAACATTCAGAGCACTTTATAGATTTAGAGAGCATTATCTCCAGAGTGGATGTGATGCAAAGCGGGAGCCGTTACGAGGTGAAGTGAAAGTAAAAATGTAACATCAAAGCTTTATAAAATGAGCTCTAATGTGGTGTGTAGATACGGAGCTGTGAAATGGTTGCATATCGAGGACGTGACCTAATTTAAGCGTGGATATTCCAGCCTATATGTGGTATTGATTTCAGCCATCACTTTCACTTCCCTCCTAAAATGGAGGCACAGAGGATGCGAACTGCAGAGCCAGCCTAATGTAAGATTTAAGCCTCCAGCAAATTCTGTCACCGTGTGAATCAAAAAGCCATTTAAGTCACTGCAGAGTCCACCTGAGGGGAAGTATCTCCAGTGTTTGTTAATGTCTCTTCACTGTGAGGGAAACCTAAAGTCACCTGACCCGACCTTCAGATCCCTGAGTCACTGTGCACCCTTTGAAACTACCAACCCCACCAGTTTCTCGCTCCTCCTCACCTCCAGCTTGCCGTCCAGATCTGCATCCGACGCCACCACATGTTCGTCCTCTTTCTTCCCGGTCACCTTGATGAGCGTCTGTTTGGTTTTCCAGTATTTCTGCTGGAACTTGTTCACCACGGATGAGTCCTGGCTTTGAATGAAGCGGTCCAGATAGTCTCGGGAGTAGCCGCTGCAGAGATAGAGGGTGGAAAATGTTTTGACTTCAAATCTGAATAAAGTGTAAAAATTTTGCACAGGATTCAGTGATTGGTTTGGGACTGAATGTGAACAAGAGAATGTACTCACAAGTTTCCTCCCTCCATTTTTTACAGTTACCTGAGGAGAAAGCAGAGACACTTAGAGTCAGGTAGTTTGGAATAGATTGCAGGACTTGGACATGGTTGGTAAACTTTATTTTTGGAGCATTTTCTCAGATTTTTGGAGACAAGGTACAAACATACATATCGATTATTTTATTTTTTGACTGATTCTGCCCTGTATATGAAACTTTTGGATCTTTGGATGCTCTGCAGAGACTCTTGAGCATTGATGATTGAACATTTTGCAGGTAAGTCTGTTTTGGGAGTGCAGCTTTTAGGGATGGTGGTTGCTGAAAAGCTCCTCAATTGGAAGTCTAACTCACCATCCTGATTTTTACACCAAATAAAGGACATGCTGTTGCTAACATTACCTTTCTTCTGTTTTCTTATTTTTGACAGGGGAACTCAGTTTTTATGTGCTGTGAAAATAATTAAATTCCATATAAACCACTTCTTAAATTTTTAAATTATAAATGAATGCTAATGAAGCAGTTTTGCTATTAGCTTGGCCGTTGTTTACTTCCGCTTTCTGAAACCAGAAATCCAGCGACGCCTGACCCAGCATCCTGCACAGCAGATCCACCAGAACAGTCATACTACAGACTACCTTCAAATGCAGTATGCAGAATGCAGTACCTACGGCACACTACATTTGCAGGTAGTATGCTGGGTCAGGCGTCGCTGGATTTCCGGTTTGGCCAAATCAATACGTTCTGCTAGTATAGTTGGCGGTTTTGAAAACAGCCTGTGTCTTTGAGATTTGAGGAAGTTTGGTGACCTCTCTTGACAGCTTCACATCAACCTGCATCCATAGTTCTGATGTTGAGACTTTTTTTTAACTTTCTTCCTGATATGCTACTATTGCAACAGCAATCTTAAAACATTATTTATGTAACCCTTTATAATGGCTGCCTTGTGTCTGTCAATTATTTTGTCTTTATTGTTTTCTTTTGATTCTTCAATTTCAACTTACTGATGTGCTTTACTTTCATTTTATAGATCGCTTTGACATGCTTTGTCATTTTTAAAGTGAAATCTGTCAACACAACAAAAAAGAAAAGTAGTGAAATAAGTGTTTTTGACTGCTTTTAAATGTAAAAAAGAAACTAGCCTCCGTTGCTTGGTTAGGGGTCTTAAGAGGTAACTGGGAGCAAACTATACATCACCAATTTCCTTATATATAAAAACTGTCAACAGAAAATATACTTAGACTAGTATGTGGCAATATAGCCAAGATTAATATGAAAATATTCAGGAGCATTTTTATGTCCATATGCAACATTATTACAAATGTATACAGCTTATTATAGTTCTGATTCATAGGCTGATTTTAATTTGTATTACCAAAGCAATCACATAAGAGAACTGAAAACAACATTACAGTATGTCTCTTTTAAATGCTGTTCAGAGGCATGACATAAAAATACTCCATGTGTGATTCACTGATTGGGTAGGGAACCAAACATGTCCTATTTTTCTATTAATTGGGGTCTTCTTTTTAATTCTACCACTCCTTCCTGCTTCCTTCGAGCAGACACACTTCACTGCAGGGTGATATTCAAGCTTAAATGTCAACTACATCTCTTCTTGTTTGTCATTCAGTTCCTCTCATGCTGTCCATCCACAGCGGGGAGGAAATAAATAAATAAATAAATAAATAAATAAATAATGAGCTCACTTTGCGTCCAGCTCGCGCGTCACGATTCATTTTCATGTGATGACGTGATGACCCTTTACAACAGAATTAATCTGCATTTTGTACATCATTTTGTACAATAACATACTCTCAGGCTGATTCTCCCTGCAACATGACAACAACACACCCGCACCAGGATGAACCTGAACACACCGCCTGACTCACTGCACCGAGGCAGCCTTTACCGCCTCCCCCCTCCTCCTCCTTTCACTGTTATCACAAATATCCGCATTAACATGTGAAAATATTAGAATAAAGACCTGCTGTGCTGCACACGTACCTCTCCGTGTTGATAACATGTAGATAAAGACCCTGTATACTCCTTGTATCGCTGTTCTTGCTGTGAGCAGGCCCTGCTGTACTGGACATGAAACACACAGCTGCTCAGCCAGTCTGCACGGAACAATGACGTCATACAGGGTGCGCTCCTACAATGCCGCACGCGTAAAAGCTCAAATGTTTGTCTCGTGCAAACACATATTTCTGTATATTAAGACACTAATTGTCCCTTTGATGGTGGAAGGTTTGTGTACTATTGTGCTTATTGACAGAAGAAGAGACTGGAAATATAAACAGAACTCAACAAAAGATACAACTGTTAGATAGATAGATAGATAGATAGATAGATAGATAGATAGATAGATAGATAGATAGATAGATAGATAGATAGATAGATAGATAGAACATACTTTTTTATTGTGCAAGAAATGTGCTTTACAAGAAAGGGTGACCAAGTGATAGTAGATGGAGTAACACGTAAACAACAATAAAAAAAACAGAGACAGAGAAGTGGTAATAATAGTAATACTACTAATAAGAGGAAAACCAAGGCAAACACAAAACAAAAGAGACAAACAAAGAAAATCAACAAAAAACAGAACAGAAATAACCCATACAAAGTAAGCCATGAAAGAGGGAGAAAACCAAAATAATAATAATAAGAATGCAAATAAATATATTGTATCAATAATGATAATGAAACAGATAAGCCTGGGTGACAAAGTCCTAATTGTTAATTTGAAGGGGTTAATACATAAAATAAATAGATAAATAAAAAAATTATAATATATATATAAACATGTGTAAAAAGAAGGAGAAGGAGAGAAAAGTAGATTGAGAAATTAAGACAGGAAACAGTCAAATAATAATTATTTTTTAATTAAAAATAAAAAATAAAATAAAATATTAACTAATTATATAAAAGCATATATATTCATATACACATATATGTGTATGTATGTGTAAAACATACATTTTGAAGTCACAGGTCAAAGTCACTGAGGCTGAGTCACTTAAGGCTGTCCAATTCCACTGAACACTCCATCTTTATGCATTCTTTATGCATCTGCAACATGAGCAAGACACCTCCCTACCTGTCCTCTCTTCTATACATTGCCCGTGATTCATGTTGCACTAGGTCCAGTAAAGATAGACTTTATTTCAGACCCATAGGTCCATATCAGCACAAGAGTAATATAAAAGACTAAAAATAAGTAAAATACATGTCCAGCAACATGCCCTTCACAGACTTAACCTGGTCACTGCCCCCCCCCCCCAAATCAACACTGAGGTCTGTCATCCTCATGACTGAAAGGCACACTCACTTTGATTTTAAATTGCACTTTAGCAAGGTATTTGCACTGCTTTCCTCTATTCTTTGTTTATAAGTCTATTTGTGACTGTAGTTTACATGTGTATGTGTTCCTGTTGGCGCCTCTTGGCCAGGTCATGTTTGTAAATGAGAACTGGTTCTCAAACATTTTTTACCTGGTCAAATAAATAAAATAATAAAATCTGTTGCTTAACAATTAAACGTTTCTGCATAGAAAACAAATGAGTTTGTGAAATATTAGAATAATAAATCAAACTACTCAACAGCTTATGCAAGTACAGCTAAAATAAGTAATTTCATTAATCAACTAATTGGGTAGACGGGTAGAATGAGCAACAATTTTGATAAGAGTTTAAATCATTTATAATACAAAAAGTTAAATAGTCCCAGCTCCTCAAATGCATTTTTTAAATGTGGTTTAATTATTGTTATCTAGTGTCATTTGGGGATTTTGGCGTAACTTAGTATTTTGGCAACTTTTAATCGATTCATGGAAAAATATTAAGCAGAGTTATTCAGAAAGAAAATGAATACTATTTGCAGTTAAATAAAAAAAGTTTCATCTTTACCAACTACAGCATCTAACAATCAGCTCCATGCATGTGTAACATTAATGTAATGGTATGTAAAATGGTATAGTGTTTTTAAGGAGCGTTTTTCATTGATAAATACTTTCTTTTTGGTATTTTACATGCATTATTATTTAGTATGTTCAATACAATGCTCTAAATTTAAAGGTGACATATCACGCTTTTTTCTTCAATATATGTTGGTCTAAGAGGTCCCCAAAACATGTCTTTAAAGTTTATGCTCAAAAAAACACTTTGAAATCAGATTTTGGTCTGCCTGAAAACCCCTCTTCTTCAGCCCTCCTCAGAACACTCTGTTTTCTCTCTGACCACGCCCCCTCAGGAAGTGGATGTGCCTCGGCTGTCCAGCACGTTGATCTAATGTTTACATGTTGGCTGAATATACACGGCTGCTCAGAGATCACGTTACTTGAACCCTCTGAATCTGATCCAGAATCTGATCCTGACGGAGTGGCGCCTGCAGCAGGACCTTTCTGAAGGATTGGTCACAGATTTAGTGTTTCTTGTTGTTTTATTTATCAGTATGTCGACGTGTGTCTTGGTACACAGCTACGAACATGTAGCTATGTGGCTATGCTAACTAGCGCTAGCACTTATCCATGACAAATAAAAATCATCCACTAGATCTTCAAATCTGCAGGCCTGGGGAGTAAAACCGACCTTTGTGTTTATTAAGACAGCCTACAACTAGCATGCCTCCCTCCTAAGCTCCTTGTTAGCACACATTTGTGCAGGTAATGAAAAACGGGGGAGGGATTCAGTATTATTTTATACAGTCTATGGGCTGAACAAGCTCCGAGCTCTGACTCCGTTACAGACCGGATATTGTTGTTACGTAACAAAAACACGGAAGTCTGAAACGGCTCGTTTTAGACTCATTTATAGAAAGGTGTAGAAATCAGAACAGGGGCAGAATGGATTTTTTTCATTCTCGGGGGGTTTGTAGACATGCCAGGGAAACATATTTCAGGTAGAGAACCATTAAAAAGTCCATTTTGCATGATATGTCACCTTTAACATTACTTTTACGGTGAAACATCTCTTTCACTTTGTTAAAAAAATCTAGTGTCCATTATTCAAATGACAGATCTGCTAAAATATACCCTAAGCATGTTTAAGATGTCATCAAAGTCCAGCCACTACAGGTCACATGTTTTGGCATCGTTGATCTTTGAAGAGTTTCTGGAAAAACCTTTTTGAGGTCCTTTCATATATGTATGTGGTGTAACAATAACACCTTCCCCACACATTTCTATCTTTGGGGTCCCCCCCTCAGAGATCCCTATCCCAAAGGTACAAGCAAAGGCAGAATAGCTATAGCCTCATTAATAGCCCGAAGACTCATTCTTCTTCTACTCTGGAAATCAGATAAACCTCCTTCATTCAACAGCTGGATTGGGGAAATGCTCTTCAAGCTGCAATCCAAAACATAAAATGTCATTTGGTCACCTTTCATTGAATATTTAAAAAACCTGAGTCCATTATGAAACTCTCTTTTTGTTTTTGGTAATGTAAATATTCATGTTTCATTGTCATGTCTATGAATGTAAAGGAGAATTTGTTATTCTATTTATTCATTTATTTTTTGTTTACAATGTTTATTATGTAAGTATTTGCTTGTTAGTCTACAGATGTATTTTCTTTTTAATTAGCTTTCATTGTTAC
This sequence comes from Notolabrus celidotus, assembly GCF_009762535.1. Lineage (NCBI taxonomy): Eukaryota > Metazoa > Chordata > Actinopteri > Labriformes > Labridae > Notolabrus > Notolabrus celidotus. The sequence continues at coordinate 4,625,908 of NC_048283.1, read as the reverse complement.
TGCCTTTACTTTAATTATTATTGTGTTATTTCTATGTTTTTTTATACATTTATCTATTTTTATATTTGTTAATTTATTTTTCATTCTTGTCACTCTTGTCTCTAGTTTAGGGTTGGTGGGTAATATGGGAGGTTGGGTGGATATAGGGAATACATGTTCTTGTTTGTAAAATGAAAAACTATGAATAAAGCATTAAAATAAATCTAGTATCATAACTAGTAAATCTAGTGTTTTAACATTCACAAGGGGAAATATTTTGCACTGATTACTCTCCTTTGTTACTTTGAATACACCTATACTTGCACACTTTTCTCTAAAATACAATATACATGATTTTTCCATACTACATAATATTTTTTTAATACATTTGTATTAGTTTTTATACTTCAGTAAAATACATATTTTTAATTTTGTTTTAGAATTGACCCTAAAGCTAGTTTACATCTGCACACCTTAGCAGGTTACACTTAAAACATCACAGTTATAAAACAGCTCTGATTGGACAGAAACAAACCTCACCAACACACACACACATACACACTCCAACAAACACAGACGCACATGAACACCATTCAAGTTAAAGCAGTGATTTAAAATAAGTGGGAACAGAGTCGAGTATCTCTTTCAGTTTGATTTTAAAGCTGCTGACAGAATTCTGTGTGTAATGTCATCTGATGCAGCTTTCACAGAGACGGCTGACCGCCTGAGGGCAGTGTGACGAAAGGATACAGAACAATCTCTTAATGAAGATATTCTCAACGGACAAACTGACGCAGTGGAGGTGGAGCTAGATCATTTAAAGTCCTGTACACAAGAGACAGATTAGAAATAATATGAAACTCTCAGATCTCAGAAGATGCCAATTCCTAAGTATCTAACAGATTTGATATTGCATGAATTTCTAAATATATCTGCCTTCTGAATTCTTCTCCAGCACTTTCTGCTCTAGATGAAATGATGTTTTAAGACTGCCTCCTCTCTTCAGTCTCTGCAGACTCTCATCCCTCTGCACATGAATCCTCCTCCTGCCTTCAGTTCTGCATTCGTCCAAATGATGGCAGTGCAACATAAAAGAAGGCTGTCGCACCTTTAATAGTCTTCCCTCTCCTGTTTTGGGGCCCCGAGCTTTCATCTGTTGGCTTCAATTTATTTCATCACACTATAGCGCAGCTGATCTAATAGCATGTACATTTTGTTGTCACCTAAAGGGAATTTCTTGTCATGCTCTAAATTGATGTACCTGTTTGCAGCCTTGGACAGTATTTGTGCTGCACCCTCTCAGGGTGTGTGTTTGTATGTGAGCCGCGTACCGCTCAGACAACGCTACAGATCGGCACACAGGCGAACATTCAACCAGTGCATCATGGATTTATATTTGGATAAAGTGTTTCATGTAGAGCTTTGCAGATTTAATTTGATTACCACCAAAGGAACGTTGCACCTTTTGATCCTTGAACCCCCTGAGGTCACTTTCAGCACATAAACAGCACCTTTTTTTTTATCCTCTTTGCTATATGAAAACAGGCGTGTTGTGTTTATTAAGTTATTTTGCATCTTTGTAGTCATAAAAGCCGGTGATTTCCCAAAGGAAGTTCTTTGCATGCCTCGGCGCCCTTCCAAACCCTGACCTCTGACATCATCTCCAGGCTTTTGTTACGAGCAGATAGATCTCTTAAGGAGAGGATATGATCTCTATAAAGACTGGTGTCCTTCACCCCATCTGATCATCCTCATGCACTTACCCGCCTTATCTCAGATCCCAGATAGTGTAGGAGCACTTAAATAAGACAAGAGGACAGTCAGGCTTTAAATTAAGTGATGCTGTTGGGCTTTAATTCAATCAGTCAGAATCCTCCCTCTCTGATATTGATTGGCGTGCCATATGTGATTTTCTCTGACGCTCCCTGACTCCAACTCATGTGCTCATTCTTGAGATATTCTCCTTATTCAAGAGCCACTTCATATTCTGCTGTCTTTATCTGCATGCCAGCTGACCGACACATGTCGGCCTATTTTCCGGGACACAGTCTAAACCAGTCTTGAGCGTGCCCTCATTATGAACGTTTGCAGCCCCCCGAGAGTGCCCGACCCGACCCCAAAAATTGCTCAATTGACTTTTTCCATCAGCAGTTATGTGTGCTGATGGGGAACCATGACATTTACATTTGCACCACTCCAATATGATCCCTTGCTCGGCACGAGTTTCGACACAGACTATAGCTCAAAACAGGTCACAGGATCAAAAGTGTCTCTTGCCTGGAGGAGCCACTGAGTCGATCCTTTCCATTTCTGCACCAAATGGTGTTTTCTCTCTCTCTCTCTCTCTCTCTCTCTCTCTCTCTCTCTCTCTCTCTCTCTCTCTCTCTCTCTGTCTCCCTCTCTCTCTCTTCAGTAACTTGCTGGAACACATTTAGATCCTGAGTAGAACTCCTCAGTGCCCACTCATCACTCTGCGTGCTGTTTGAAGATTACTACGCTCAGAGACATCCTCACTGGGCATCCAGGCAGCTTAGAGGCCAAAATCCATAATCCCTTACCCTTCATGGGAATTCTCCATGCACTTCAACATGCTGAAATACAGCCCCGCTGCAGCAGCCACTCATGGTCGAGGAACTACTGCAGCCGGAGGCCCAGATAGATGGATGACATGTCTCAATGAATGTGAGAGAAGTGGAGGAAGTTAGATTTAAAAATAAGTTATATACCGCGGATAGCTTCTGCCCAGAAATCTCATCTGAGGGGATGTTTCCTGCAGGTTCTTTTCAATCTGTAAAGTGTGCATATTAGTTTGGTCAATCTACATGCACAGGTAACTATTTAATGTGTACCATAACAGCCCAGAGGGCGTTATTTACTGAGAATACGGGCTCTTTGGTGAGTCTACCAGTCCTCTCAATAAAGGAATTTCCTCTGAGGCTTTAGTGCCTTATTAAAAAGCGTACACAAGTGCAGTACCTTGAGTAAGCAATCTGCATTAACGAGTAATATGTAAAGTTCAGCTGTTGAAGCACCAGTGGGGTTTAAATTCTTCCAGCTCCAGGCTACACTCTAATGCTTTCTTAGTCTGCTAAAACCCATGTAATAGCTCGGGGAGTTTGTCTTGCAGCAAAAGAGAATAATAAAAGTAATCTCGTGTTCACAATTCTCATTATAAAACATTGTCTTTACTCAAAATTATTTGCATTTTTCTTTTGACATATAAGCAAAATTACAAAGGTCAGAGCAGGTTTTTAAACACAGTCACATTTAAACTCCTGTTTTGAATCTCTGCAGAGTCTGCACAAATATCTCTGATCAGTCCACGAGGTTGAAACAGATTTTAAAGGGATAAATTTCTCTTTATTTTTTTGTAGTAGGAGATACTTGTCAATAGTAAGTGTGTTACCCACAGGGGATCTGGCCAGCTTGGCCCCTTTGTTGAGTAACGAGACAGAGAACCGGCTCTGAAGCTAGACTATCACTGCAGACAGGGTCAGCTCTACCTCGTAATTCAACTCATTTAAGAAAGTTCAAACACTGATGTCCGTGCACACTACCAGTCACAAGTTTGGACACACCTTCTCATTCAATGGTTTCTATTTATTTTAATTATTTCCAACATTGCAGATTAATACTGAAGACATTAAAACTATGAAATAATCTGGTTTTACCATAATCTGGATTACAACAGTAGTCAAATAGGGCTCTCCATTGTGTACTAACCCTACCTCTGAACAACACAACTGATGGTCTCAAACACATTAAGAAGGCAAGTCATTCTACAAATGAACTCTTGACAAGGCTCATGTTCATTAGAAACCATTCCAGGAGACCACTTCATGAAGCAGACTGAGAGAATACCAAGAGTGTGCAAAGCTGTCCTGAAGGAAAAAGGGGGCTACTTTACATAATCTAAAATATAAAACATATTCTGCTTTGTTTAACATTTTTTTTGTAAATTAAGTAATTCCATATATGTTCTTTCATAGTTTTGATGCCTTCAGTATTAATCTACATTGTTTCAAATAATTAAAATGAATACAAACCCTTCAATGAGAAGGTGTGTCCAAACTTTTGACTGGTAGTGTAAGGGTATGCTCCCCTTAGACTATTTCCAGTGCTTTTCTTTGACATCCAGAGATGGCCATATGTTTTAACACTATTCTCAGTCACAACACTTTTGGCTTACAGTAGTTATGTATGTATAAATCACAGGAGACAAAGAGAAAAAGCCAGAGTAGGTTTTAATTTTAACATTACACAGCAGAGTCACATATGTTAAAGCAGTGGCTGCCATCCTTGCAGCATCTTTGCACACATTTCTTGATCCCTCTGTTCAAGTAAACAGATCCTCAAAAATATTTCTGTCAGTATTTCTGATGCAGTTCTTCTAATGTGTAGACAAAATCACAAGAATGACAAAGAGGAAAGGTCAGAGCAGGTTTCATTTGAACATAAGCTCATAGAGTCACATGCTGAAGCAGTGTTTTCCATCCCTGCAACATCTGCACACACGTTTTAATAAGTCTGTGTTAGCAAACAGGTACTTCTTTTTTTAACTATCCTGACTCACTTCTATAAACATATCAGCAATACTCAAAGGTAGACAAAGAGAAGAGCTCAGAGCAGGTTGCAGAGTCACATGTTTTGAACTGGGGGATATTTACTCTGCACCATCTGTGCACACCTTTTTATATTTGTCCCACTGAATGAACAGATTGGGGTTTTTTTATATATTTTTTTGTCAACTTTCCTGATGCAGTTTGCAAAGACACCCAACTCCTTAGGTTACATTTCTACATCTGTAACATACTGACCTCTAACTTGGACAACATATCAGAGTTTGTGACCTTGGTGAGCAAGTATGTGGACTTAGATGACCTCAAGATGTTAAAATCCTCCTATCCTCCTAAAAGCTATAAAATGATGCTTTTGTATTCTGCTCTGTTAAAACCCATTTGGTACATAGCTTGGGGAATTCATCCTGCAGCAAACAAGAATCATAAAAGTAAGTCTGCAACACAACATTCATAATGACAGCAATTCTTTTGTTTTGACATACAAGCAATATTTGAAGGGAGACAAAGAAAAAGCAAAGAGCAGATTTCAATTTAAACATCACAGATTCTGAAGCGGTTGATAACTCTGCATCCTCTGTGCAGACATATTTTGATTAGTCCCAGTGATTGAAACAGATTTTTTTTTCTCAACTTCTCTGATGCAGTTTGCAAGGACATCCCCAGTTTTAAGTCTACAACATGTTGAGCTCTACCTTGGATAAAATATCAGCCTTCGTGCCCTTGGTCAGCGAGGTTTTGGACCCTCTCTGCTGCACCAGCGGCCTAACTTGTACCAGAGCGTTTCAGCTCCGTCTCCCCCGCTGCTTGGCATGCTCCGTGGCACCGAGCGCTGAGGGCAGAGCGTGTCACCAAGCTGGCACCGGCCTGAACCCTTTCAAGGTTACTCTTTGATTTAATGGTGATGCATTTTTTAAAACCGCATCATCCCTCTCTCTCTTGCCACCGCGCCTAGTCCATCTCTGTCACAAACACTGGCGGAGCGTCTCACCTTTAGCAGTGGAAGCACCAGGAGAGGTTGTTTAAGATATAAATCAATGGCAAATGAAGCACCCCGGCTGGCCCCTGATTGTTTTACCTGCCCGCCTGCTTCGGAGGCAGGACGGTGAAGGAAAACTGGACTATATATTTAGAGTATGACACAGGAAAATGCTCCACTCATCTTGCAGACAGCTTTTTTGTACAGGCATTAACACTGACTACTGATAAGTTGATACATAACCAGATGTTGTGTTGAGTTTTAAAACCTTTGTGTTTGTTCCCTGGACCTTTTGAAGATGGAAATGGAGCAGAAAAGGATCAGAGTGTTATTTGTCTTGTATAAATAGCATCACCTACCTCTGTACTCCAGTGATATCTCTTGACAAGGTGATATTCAGTAATCATCACCTCTACATGCTGTTGTTTCACTTAATGTTCACTGACAGCTTCACCAAAATAGACTCTCAACCAGTTGCTCGTTTGGATGTGAATGAGCCTAATTGTCAAAGGGTTTGCTTTGACATGCACTCGCACACAAACACACACAAACACACACAAACACACAGATATTTTCAGACGACATTAAACTTTTTTCCCTTTCTTAACTGAAATTAAATCTAAGCTGTTCAGACACGAGAACATCATCCTTTGTGTTGCGTGGCAGCCTGTTATGGATGGAGATGAGGATTTCTGATAGCTGAATAAAAAAAGTGATAAATCAGAGGATAGAGACGGGCCATATTCATGAGCCGTGTAATCCTCTTATATTTCATGTCATTTTTTGAAAAGCAAACACATCTTTGCCATCAATACTTGTGTCTGGTTTGATAAAGCTACCTCTGCCAAGATCGGGGAACCTGCTGCAATGAATTAATAACCTGTACCGTGATACTAATACACCGTTAGGATGACTTTTTCATGAGTGAAACAGCATTTTGAAATTTCCTTTTAGAACCCGAATTGCTGCAAATCTATTCCCTTAAAGGCTAATGATATAAAAAGTACATCTATATGTCCTCTTGTTAATAAAGCAAAACATGAAGTGTAAATGAAGTCAGAAATTCAACCTTCATGTTGCTCTCTGAAGGATAAGGCACATAACATTATAGAGCATTATGGCCCCTATCTCCTTCTCTACTGCAGAATCTAATTTATAAGCTTGGAATTAATTGTTATTTTAATTAGCAATTATACTTTTTATTATCATTTGATTCATTTTTTAGTCCATTAAAGGTCAGATTATTTAAAAAAAAAAGCCTCTGACGACGTTAAATATCCATACAAAGATATTCAATGATATAAAACTACTGTTGGCTGTGTACAAGCAGTTTTCAAAACCTATTTATATCCTGACTAAAGTCATTTTTTATTTTCTAAAGTTAGCAGAGCAAGCACTACCAATTTTAGTCCTTCTAGCAGGTTAATGTCCAAATGCCTGTGCTGGATACACATGGCTCCAGTGAAGTACCAGACACTGCCTGCATGCAACTTTAAGTCCATTTTCAGGAATAAGATACTGAGAAACTGTGCCACAGTATGAGAAACCATCCGATGCAGCATCCATTAACCAGAGCAACACCCCCCGGCTCATGGCACTGCAGCTTAGATTCAACACGACATCCACTACCAGTCAAAGGTTTGGACACACCTTCTCATTCAATGGTTTTTATATATTTGAATCATTTTCAACATTATAGATTGATACTGAAGACATCAAAACTATGAAATAATATGTCTGTGAAGGTTCTCAGTCATCCAGGTCATGGTAATCCAAAGCCTGATCCCTAAGGCAGCTGGACTGTAGAAATTCAGGTGATAGGAGAACAACTGCCAGGAACTAGACTATATTTTCTAGGTCTTCCCCAATCTGGTCAGAACTGAAGAAGCCTTTCAGAGGAGAGGTGAAACGTCTTCAAGAATTTCTACCAGCCCAGTCGCCTTACGGATCAAGCTTTGGATATGAAATAATCTGGTTTTGGCATAATCTGGATTACAACAGTCGTTAAACAGGGCTATCCATTGTGTACTAACCCTACCTCTGAACAACACAACTGATGGTCTCAAACACATTAAGAAGGCAAGTCATTCTACAAATGAACTCTTGACAAGACTCATGTTAATTAGAAACCATTCCAGGAGACCACTTCATGAAGCAGACTGAGAGAATACCAAGAGTGTGCAAAGCTGTCATGAAGGAAAAAGGGGGCTACTTTACAGAGTCTAAAATATAAAACAGATTCTGCTTTGTTTAACATTTTTTTGTTCATGAAGTAATTTCATATATGTTCTTTCATAGTTTTGATGTCTTCAGTATTAATCTACAGTGTTTGAAATAATTCAAATAAATACAAACCCTTCAATGAGAAGGTGTGTCCAAACTTTTGACTGGAAGTGTACATGAAACTTTATCTCCATTTTCAGGAATAAAATACCAACAGACTGTGCCGTTCTATGAGATGCCATCAGTGCTTGTTTACATCCAGAGCCACACACCCCGGCTGATGGCAGGTGGCTACACTGCAGCTTAGATTCAACATATGACATAGATTTCAGGCCCAAAGTACTAAGAATATTAATAATTTGTTATTCTGGTGTTGACTAGCAGGAGTGACAAGGTTTAATCGTTGATTGGTGGATTGGTGGTTCTATCTGCAGGTAATGTGAATGCAGTATTGTGTGTGTGCTGTAGTGACCCATTCACCCAGTGATTAAAATGAAAACACGAGACAGATTTAACAAGACGCTGCATCTCCAACTGTGGCTTTCTTTGCCATTATTTGCCCTTTTGTGATTATGAAACATCAACAATTGGAGGATTGAAGCTGATACTTTCTGTTGGATTCATTGTATTCTGTTAATAGTGTTCATGCTTCTCCACATGTATGAGTGTCAAATCCTCTGAGTCTGTGGAAAAAAAGGGGGCTTTAGCAGCCTGATAAAATGTGAAAACGTCTCTTGTCTTCACATAATGTGGTGAAGAGCGGAAACTTGAGCTTTCGGTGTTGAAAGCAGCCGAGACATCCAGCTGACACATATTTGAGAGCGGCCTAATTTCTTTCAGATTCATGATGAGCTGAGGAGCATTAGATCAGAGATGTGCAAACAGCAGAAATGGGAGAATTAGACAGTCACTGCTGTCAGCCATTATCCACTGTGGTTGAATTGTCAGCGTTACGATGCTAACATCCATTAGAGCAATTAGTCGCGCACACAGGTGCCCTGCATTTCAGACCTTTTTTAGAAAAGCCTCAAAATAATCCTAATTTCCACAACCTTCTGAGGAAAAATGTGTATAGCAGATGTAATATAAGCAGCAGGAGAGAGTTAAATAGAGCGTAAACTTAATTTCATGTTGGCACAATTCATTCGATTCATATGGGCTTAATAGTATTGTTCATTTTCCTGCATATTTAGGGGTGAAGTGTTCGTACCTGGTTATGTCTGGGGGGCATTAAGTCTGACTAATGAAATGACTCTATCCTCTGTGGCGTTTTAATCTATTCACTGGGAAAGTAATTGACAAGCCCGCAGTATGTGCATTAGGATAGCACCGGCACCAAAGGACAGCTGTCACTAAAGCAATTAAAATGACAAAGGTTAATTAATTCTCTCCAGTTTTTACCTGATATGAGACATTCACAATGAGTGAGTTTTCATTTCCGGAGGAGTAATGGTGTTTTGAGGAGAGTAATTTATTTGTGATTTAAAAAAATAAAAAAATAAAAAAAACAACAGTCATTGTCTGATACAGCCTTTAATATGTCAATACCTCACACAAAACTGTGCCCCAGGATAGCTTCAGCCCCACATGTGAAATGAACTCTGCAGCAGCACCGTGGTCTGAAATGACAAATGGTTGTTGTTTTTTTCTCCAGATAAGACACCTTTCTTTCTTCTGCTCCAAATAAAAATGTGGTTTGATTATAAATGAGGCTTACAGGGATGTTTTACACTTCAACATTTCATCCGAACAAACGGATAAGTGGGGAAATTAAGCTCTACATTTTTCTCTGCGGTTGGGGGGTCAAGCAAAAGAAAAACCTAGTCGCAAATAATTACTATGCCAACCACCTCTGACACCGCGAGAGCAGAACCCAAGAACTTTCTAATCCACCTAAATGTCAAAGCTACGTTCGGCGCCCTCCCTCCGTGTGAATCTCCACAGGCTGCCAAAAGGCCAGTGGTTAGTCATCTGTTTACTCCTGCAGCTGCTGGGTGTCATTGGGACTCTGAAGGAGAAATCCCATGATTCTCTCTGCCATTTCTGACAGCTCCCGCCCAGACCACATTAATCAGGGATTGTGGGCGAGCTAGGGGATAGACGGCAAGCATGGATGGCTCCGGCCCAGGACAACTGAACCGAGGGAGGAGATCTGGGCCCAAAGATAACTTAGACGTCCAAACACTGCCGGGTTGTAATGCAGCCGGTTCCATTCAAACACACTGAGCTCGTTAAACGGACGCTTTCTCTCTCTCTGTTCTTTCTCTTGTTGCTGGGTGAAACGGTTCTTTTAGAATTAGCATAATTTAAAAAAGTGTTGTCTTTAAAGAGGAGTTAAAATAACCCACCTTATTCAACTTGTGCAAATGAGCTCCAGAGATTCACTGCTGAATTTTGGTTATTAGATATTTGAGATTGGTTTGGATGTAATTCCTGAAAAAGCTATTTTCCTGACGTTTTAATTATAAAACTCTCCCTTCTACAGCCCCCATGTTTAATCACTTCATTAAGTTGTGTTGAAGGTACAATCAGTGAGCTGGAAGTTAACTCCAGATTGGCCGTATTGCCAGAAGAAGAAAAACATTAAACTGGAACCTTCTGCTTTTCTCACAAAAGTTCAACAGATGCTTTAATAAAGGAAGTAATACCAGACCAAACAGTGAAGTTATTAATATTTTCAGCTGCTTAAGATATGAAATCAGTAATGTCCCTATAGGCATGAGTAAATAGCATGATATTTGCAGGAGCTTTAAGATTTGAATCACAGAAAATTCACTTCTTCTCAGACTCTGAAATGGTATTCACAGATTTGTTCGGCTAGAAGCTGTAAAAAAAACAACAACACACTAACGATCACTCACTGCGTGAAGTTTATATGGTCAACGTGTTTTTTATTTACACTCCCAGGAGACAGAGAAACAGAAGTTTTCACCCGGGGAACAGGAGCCGTACGTTCATGCTTACTTGAATCTCCTCTAACTCCTGAGGGAAACATCTGTCTCTGTAGTCGCTAACTGTTCACCAGCTACACTCCAACTGGGTCTGTCGGCTGTTTGGCGGGTAGTGTACTGTAGATTTATCGGAGGGGTTTTTGGGTATAAATATGCTGTCACTGCTACTGGAAACAATATGGAGAAGAGTGGAACAAACACAGTGAAGCTTGGGACTCCCGGATACTACGTCCATATTTTATACAGTCTATTGAGAAGACATGCAGCACATGGCCGCTCTGGAAAATAACATTTTGCTGCATTATTCAAGAGGAAGAGGTGAAATCACAAATATTATAAATGAGCTGGACGCCTTTCCAGGGAATATTTTGATATGATGAATAAGAGTTAATTAGGAGCTTTGACCAATCAGAATCAAGTATTTAAAGTTATATTTTTTAGGGTTTTTTTCACTTTTAGGACAGGACAGCTGAAGAGAGACAGGAAACATGGGGAGTAGAGAGTGGGGGAAGACATGCAGCACATGGTCCCGGCTGGGAATCGATCCGGCAGCCTCTGTGACGAGGACTGTAGCCCCTGTATGTGGGGCGCTTAGACCGCTAGGCTATCAGCGCTCTGGAAAATAACATTTTGCTGCATTTTTCAAGAGGAAGAGGTGCAATCAGAAACTTTATAAATGAGCTGGACTAAAACAAAGAGCTGAGGCGTGTTTGTCAAAAAACGACGTAATTTCATTTAAGAGTTTTCCACTGTGTAAACCTTGTAGGGACATTGGCTGCCAACCCAGGGTCCAGGTTCATTCAGAAGGTGGGTCTGTCTGCTCTGGTGTCCTAATTAGATTTGCACTAGATTAACTAAAATCATGATAACACACCTGCTAGATACTTGATACAACTGTCCCCCACTTATTCTGAGAGGAACATTAAAATAGATGTTCATTTTTGAAAGCAACGCTTCGTCTTGAGGAGGGCTCAGCTTCTCTACAGCAGGGGTTCCCGAACTTTTCCGCCTGCAAGCCCCAAAATAGAGGTGCCAAAGACTTGTGACCGCCCCCCCCCCACTGTCCCTCCCACAGTGGTTAAATGTTGCTTCATGCTTCAAAATGAGTTTATCTACATGCACATGTGGCTGTGTTCCCTGTGCTGCTTGTTAATTAACTGTTAGCTAACCCTAACACCAACTGAAGGAGTCATCTGGCACCAAAGAAAGGCAGAAAACTAATGTAACTACTATTTTTGTCTATTTTTACAATAATTGGTAAAATAAGCAAATTTAGATTACTTGGAAAAATAAAATAAAATCTGGAAGACAGCTCGTGACCCCCCCCCCAGACCCCCTGCTCTTCGGTACAAGTAGGGAAAGCTTCAAGGACATCTCCTAAAATCTGCTCTTTTTCTAATAATTACCAGAGTAAATATCCAACCCTTTTTCCACGAACCACATGTTCTGACACCGAAATGGTGCGAGAAAACTTGCTGTGTTCCAGATCTGTCTCCCACCAAAAAAAAAAACCACTCAGCTCTGCCGACACAGTTAACACTTCCCTGTGTTGCTAATGAACTGTTGTTGCTGCTGCTGCTGCTGTTGTCTTTTCACAACCAGATGGACAGAAATTTAAAGAGGCTGGAGCATGAAACGATGAGATAAAGTTTAGTATGTGTGTGGCTTCAAATATCATATAATGTATGAGTGTGAATGGGTCGTTATGCCAAATAGAATCCAGACAGGATGAGATGAGAACTAGTCTGATTAATCTGCAGCTACAAAAAAAAGACCCTCAGTAAGGACTGATGGTAGCATACTATGGTAATGGTGTTCTACTCAGACTACATCCATATTAGAGCCTGAACATTATCCTGCTTTACTGCTTTAAACCACATTAAATGTAACATTTAATTTACGGGGAAGAAAAATATCAGTGTTTTTCCATTAACATTTTTAAAGGATGCAGAAAATAACAGCAGCACTTGTCTTTCCCTAAGTCTGTTGGCATTCTCTCTTCACTTAACCAGTTCTGTAACTCTTCTAAAGCCCACACCTCACTGTTTCACATCCTCTTTACTCTGCAGGTGACTGGTCAGACATTAAATAGCAATCTGAAGTTTTGTGCTCTCCAATTAAATTGAGTAAAATTAAAAATATCCTCTGTTGTTTATGGATGCTATCAGAAAATATAAATATTTTTTAAAGCTATGTTTTTTGGGGCATTTTTGCCTTTATGACAGGACAGCTGAAGAGAGACAGGAAACATGGGGAGTACAGAGTGGGGGAAGACCAAGCAGCAACCTCTGGTCTCAAAGTATGAAGCCCATGCGGAAGTGTTATAAACTGCAGTTCATCAAGAATCCGCTTGAGGCTGGCTGCAGAAACACCAGAAACCACATACACACCCATTCAAAGAAGACGATCTTTGCAGCAGAGATAAACATGTTTACAGAATGGTTCAAAAAACGGCTTGGCCCTATGTAGCTTATTTCTCTATTGGCACACACTGTACTGGGGGTTGAATTTTTGTCTAACGCGTTGAATCAGAAGATTTAAGATTATGAGTTTTTGCCCAAATAAGGACATGACTGACTTGACTCCCCGTCGGCAACACATAGCTGTTGGCTAGGAGGCTCAAACCCCGCCCCTTTACGTCACACTCTGCCTGGTTGATTTCAGCATTTCCAATATGGCTGCCGCAGTCGATTTGCTTCAAAACAGCGCTCAGGAACAGATACAGTCCATACAGTCTATGGATTAGACGTGATTCCTGCCGTGCTTTGCATCAGGGACCTGTTTAACCTGTCAGGACTCACACCGCATAACCACCCACTCACTATACATTATCCCTCACCGGTCTGGTTGTAATTGAAGGAATAAAACTGCAAAAATGTTACGACAGATCAGAGCAATTTCTTGAAAGCTGTTGGCTAGGAGGCTCAAAACTTTGCCTCTTTACGTCACACTCTGCCTGGTTGATTTCAGCATTTCCAACATGGCTGCTGCGGTTGTTTGGCTTCAGCGCTCAGGAACAGATGGTTGACGTCACAGATACTACGTCCATATTTTATACAGTCTATTGAGAAGACATGCAGCACATGGCCGCTCTGGAAAATAACATTTTGCTGCATTTTTCAAGAGGAAGTGGTGAAATCACAAATATTATAAGTGAGCTGGATGCCTTTCCAGGGAATATTTTGATATGATGAATAAGAATTAATTAGGGGCTTTGACCAATCAGAATCAAGTATTTAAAGTTATATTTTTGGGGCATTTTTGCCTTAATTGACAGGACAGCTGAAGAGAGACATGAAACATGGGGAGTAGAGAGTGGGGGAAGACATGCAGCACATGGTCCCGGCTGGGAATCGGACCGGCAGCCTCTGTGACGAGGACTGTAGCCCCTGTATGTGGGGCGCTTAGACCACTAGGCCATCAGCACTCTGGAAAATAACATTTTTGCTGCATTTTTCAAGAGGAAGAGGTGCAATCAGAAACTTTATAAATGTGCCAGACACCTTTCTGAGGAATAGTTTGATATGACGTGTTTGATCTTTCTATTCAGAATGAATTACTGTGTCAAGGGGCTTTGACCAATCAGAATCAAGTATTCAACAGGACTGAATGATTAGTAAGAAAGCTATTATTTAATTATGTAGGGGAGGAAAAGTGAGACCAAGCCCAAGTGTTTATTGTAACCGTTGGTTTAATACCTGATGAGCGTCTTTGCTGCAGAGAATCTTTAAACAAGCGATACCATTAAGACATCTGTTGTTGGTGTTAAACTATTGATCGCTGCAGCTTCCAGTAAGATTTGTAAATACTCATGTAATTCATAAGGTCACTGTTGATTTGGCCTTAATCAGTACACATAATAATATGCTGCTTTTCCCCTCAGACGACATCAGTCAGGGAACGGCTCCATCTCTCCGCGGCTCTCACACCAAACACTTCTGTGCCAGACTGTTTACACTTGTAAGATTACGTGCATAATGAGGCTGTATTGTCTCGGCAGAGTGCTGCTTTAATTCTTTGAAGCTGAACAAACTGTCCCTGGCACATTTGGGTAGGGGTGGAGAGATATCAAAGTCACTTTATTGAGATGAAAGAACTGGCCTAAACAGCAATCTGAGACATTAGTCATTCCTTCTTCTCGCTGACAGAAACATGCTCTCAATTTACGAGTCAGGTGCTTCCAGTGATTTCTGCCAGCCTTGTTCCTCCACATCATAAATTCCTCTTTATGCTCACTCATCCCACAGGCAGACCCCTATTCTTTGGCCTGCCTTGTCACAAAATACACCCCATGTTGGCATATTGGATGTCGTCCAGGCTGCCATTAGCAGTTACTGTGCCGCGTATACCATTGTGAACTGCACTGAATTTAAATAGACAGCCGTGATTGCGCCCCTAGGTGCACATTTGTGCGTTTTTTTACAGGTTTTCTATCAGCACTTTAATTCAGTCTTTCTATGGTGTTGACTCTGCAGAGCTCCCACTTACACTGTGTTCATTTCCTCTAAATGCTTCACACGCAGCCACTGGCTCCCAATTTGTGTAATGAAGGTTTAATAGCCAATTGGAACATCCAATATCATTAACAGCCAGAGTTAGTCTCATCCAGGATTTTTATTTTTTATTCTTTTGATAACCAGAGGTGTGAACGCTTCATAGGTGGAATGTGTGATTAGCACCTGCTGTTTAATGTATGTCCTGTCTTTCCAGGAGCAGGATTTCACTTTTTACAACATCTCACATTTTAACAAGCTGTTTGTTCTCTTTCAGTGTTTGATGCATGAACTTCAGAAAATGATCTTCTCTATCATTCCCTTTCTCTGCTTGTTCAAATATCTATTTTATAAACACTTTGAACTTTTTTTGACCTTGTTTTGTTTCTCATTATCAAGCACTTTCTCTGTATAAATGATTATTCCAGTGTTATTTTTGGATACTGCGGGGGCACTGTGGCTCTGATACTTCTTACTACTGGCTGCTTGTCATGTAAGTGATGCAGGGGTTGAAAGTTTATGTGCTCAACTTTTTTATAAGTCATAACTCAAGAGCTGAAAAGTGGAAATGCAGGACTTAAAAAAAAAACTGCAGAATTAAAGCACAGTCAGGTACGTTTGATATTTTAAGGAGCAGTTCAGCATCTCTTGTCATCTTGTGCGTCTTCTGCAAGTTTTTATTTATTTTTTGAAACATTTACTCGCTGAAGTTTGACGTGATGAAAGCCCTCCATTGGTGTTGATTACTTTGCGTCACCTATGGCCTTAAAACTGCAAACACACGACACAGACTTTAAACAGAGGGACCCCTTTTTTTTTCTTTTTCCTCCTGGGGCTTGATGGAGATCATTTCTGACAGCTGCAATAACACAAAATATAGATGGACGTTATTCAGTTGTTTACCACATTCGGTTCATGCACGGACATGGACGAGAATCCAACGACGACATCAGAGGTATACTCACTCTAACAATCACACTGCAGGAAAACAACACCACTCAAAATATGTTTGCTTTTCCCATTATGCCCTCTAATGCAAACTGACAGATTCTTCTTATTTGCGTTGACATTTACGTGTTTGCGGTGATTACTGGAGACTGATTGGAAAAGACAGAAAGCATGATTGAGACGGAAACACACTATCAACGTAAACAACTAAATTAGCAGGAGAAAACATTAATAAAACTGTTTTCTGGTCTTTGTGTAGAATCCATAATATTTACATAAATACAATCAGCATATTTTACGGTTGGCTTGAGAATTTCCTTTCGATGTAAGCAGGCAGGCAGCTATGCATATAATATGAAGATTGCAGGCCTATAAATGCTTCCCTAAATGCTCTCATAATGACCCCAGGGTTGGTCTGTTCATCGGAGCAACACCAGTCTTGCGTCAAGGTTATGTTAGCTGTAAAAATGCCTGTCAACATCTCAAGTTTGAAGCGTCCTGACTTCGTTTTCATTCAAATAATCTGACTCTGGACCCGAAAGCTCGTCTCTGCGTCTTTTTTTCCCCTCCACTTCCTCGTCTGGGCCGTGTGATCACCCAGTGGGGAGGTAAGGGGTGTCGCTGTGGTAGTTGTAGTCAGGACAAACCTTCTGCACCAGCTTGTAGTCGGTGCTGTAGAAGGTGATGAAGATGCAGATGACTTTGAAGGGCTTGGAGCACAGCCAGGACACGTGGCTCTGCGTCTGCTCCTGTGGGCAGCTCTGCGACGGGTCGTGGGCACACAGCGAGTTCCTGGTGCCCTTCTCCACCTTCTCGTACTCCACCCTGCAGTTGAAGAGCTTGGTGTCCTTCGTCTCGAGAGCCGTCTGCTGCTGCTGCTGCTGCTGGTGATGGTGGTGGAACTGCTGGTGCGGCTGGTGGACCTGGAACTCCACGGCTTTTGTCGGCGGCACAAGACCCACGGACACGTTACCCTGCCCGGTGGAGTTGTGGCGGAAGTAGACACTGAATGTCCCGTTGCCATGATCCACGATTTTCCCAGTTATGAGGAGGTTGAGCTTCACCGTCTTGATGTTGGAGTGGAAGTCGCCCCAGCCGAACATCTTCTTGAACTTTCCAGTCTTGACGATGGGTCTCCTCTTCGTCCTGGATCGAGGATCTCGGGGGGTTGAAACGTTGTAAAGCCAGTTCCACTGCTCCCGTTTGGAGTAAGTGTCTGTGTCGCCGTCATAGTTCAGATCCAGGGAGGTGAAGTTCTCTTTGTCATAGAGCGTCTGGGACAGCAGGCGGCTGATGGAGAAGGCCTTGCTGCTTTCAGTCCAGTAGGTTTTCACTTTGGCTTTAGAGCTCTCTCTCAAGCCGGAGTTTTCTGAACTTGGTGAATCAGCACTGGTAACCTGAAAGAACAAACACAATGTCAAGCATGGAGCACATACCTTCACCGAGGAATGGAAAACACATTTTGGACAGGATGAGCGTTGGAATTTGCACAATGGGAACAAACACAAACGAAAACGTCACAAAGTCCCAGTGATGACATATATCCATTAAACCATCCATGAATACAACAGGCTCAGTTGTCACAGACAAACCCAAGCAAGTGTTGGTTGGGGATCCTGAATCGTGACGCAACAAGACTACAACCTCCTGAGATATCCGTCAGTATCTCTTTAACAATCCTAGGACTACTTCCCTCTTTCCTCCTCGCATATATTGCACAAAAGAACTCAGGAAGCCATAATCTTTGATCTCAGGATCTTTTAATATTATCTGTTCCGAGGGTCAGGACTGAACTTGGGAAAAAAGCCTTCAGGTTTGTTGCTCCCTCAACCTGGGATGCCTTACAAAAGGATCTAAAACTGTCTGATATGATATCTTTGAATGCTTTTAAGCGGTCCTTAAATGACTTCGAGGTTGAAGCATCTGTCTGTAGATGTTTTGTTTAAATGTGACATGCTGTTTTTCTGGAGGTACCTGTTGTGAAGCTGTTGTATGTGTCTGATATTTGTATTTATGCCTATTGTAAAATTGTAACTCTGTAACTGTGCTGCTGCCTATCTTGGCCAGGACTCTCTTGGAAAAGAGATTTTTAATCTCAATGAGCATTTCCTGGTTAAATAAAGTTTATAATAATAATAGTGATAATTAAAGCAGCAAGCGGCGATGAACGGGCCCTCGCACACCCGCGGCCGCCGCCTACGCGAGCCGCCGCCACATGTAAACCGTCGCCTGATATTTGCCATCACATGATGCGAAAGCAAGATCTGAGAGTATATACTGCCTCTTAGTATATAGGTGGTGCAAATGTTCCAAGTTTTTGGCAGATTGCCAAGAAAACCTCAAAACTTGACAGTGTGCCACGCCCACAATTTTAGTCTGAACAGAATTCCTTTAACAATGATTTAATCTTCAATATGTCTGCTATAGAATGTGACTTGTTTGGACTGAATCAGAGAAAAACTCTAGGAGGAGCTCTCAAAAGTATGCACCCTTATTTGGGCGTCATTCTTCACATTCAAAGCTATATGTGCGTTTGGTGCCCTGCCTCAACGCCTGCCACGTCCACATCTTTCGTCTGAACGGAATGCCTTTACTTTGTATTAATCGTCAATGGGTTTACTATAGAATGTGCCTAGTTTGGACTGAATCGGAGAAAAGCTCTAGGAGAAATTAGCAAAAGTATGCACCCTTGCGCAGAACCATTTTGGCCCCATTTTTCATGTTCAAAGCTAGGTGGCGCTCTTCCTGTTGAGTTTTAAATATGGGTGCAAGAGGCTTTTTTGTGCGTCCTGATGCCATGAATATGTGTAGGACTTTTCATGCATGTAGCTCAAAAAAACTCTATGCGTAGCATGTTATTTTTACCTCTAGGGGGCGCTACTGCATTTTTTTTTGCGAGACCTATAATAACTTGCAATTTTCACCAGACCCGATGAGTGTGCAAAAATATCTGCGCTTTCATTAACGTTCAGGGGTCCAAAAATGCGTTTTAAGTGGCGGAAGAAAGAACAATCCTTAGGGTTACAATAGGGCCTTCACCACCAGCGGTGCTCGGGCCCTAATAACATCCCCTGAAATCAAAGGACTAGGAGTAAATATATCACAGAACCAACTCACACAAAATCTACATCTTTCTCTTAATTCTACACCTCTGTAAAACCATACACATACGTATATCCAATACCTGTAATTATTAGATATTTCTGCAGGAGCCTGTTCTGATTATTTTATAAAACACCTCCGAATGTTCTCAAGAGCTGGCATCAGCAGGACGCTAACTGCATTATATGAATTAAGAGCAGCGGTAGCCATGTCAATTACGTGCCGGGTGACGTAAAACCAAGTTCAAGAGCTGGACTACTCTCAGCAACTGCCTGTACTTCTGGTAATGTGAGCTGTCGTTTCCTGTCTCAAGACTGAGCTACGTCTTTGTTCTCGTGCATGAGTTTTAAACTGAGCCATCAAGTTCACCGCTTACACTGAAATCATTCCAAACGTTCAGACAATGGGAGTATTTGGGGTAGTTGCAGCTCTCGATCAGGTGTCATCTTGTTCCATTTTTAAAAATCTTATTTGGTGCAAATTAGAAGAAATGTATTGGAATTAAATGGAGAAAAAAATTGAAAAATAATAATATTTGACAGAAATAAAGGCCAAAACAGAAAGAAACTAGCACCCTAAACATCCTTTATCATCTTTTAATCTGGCTGGTTTATGTACCAGATTAAAGAAGCCTAGAGAGCCTGCAGTGGAACGTAGCAGACTTGCTGCTCGCTTCCCTGAATCTCTTCTAGAAGAGGTGAACCTTACATACTGAGTAACTTAAAATAATGGCTCCTCTCATCACTTGGGACCGCTGCAATCTCTCTGGTGAGATGCCAACAACTATCCTGACTCAGCTAAGAAGTCAAGGAAAATAATCTGCACTTTTGTACTCCAAGTTCACTCCCCCAAGAAGCTAGTCCTAGACTTCTTGGATAGCAAGTTAAAGTTAATAATCTCATAGAAAGACATATTTTATTAAATGCATGACAAAACCACCCAGAAGTATCCATACATCACCCATCATGACCATTTCTTTGATGCTGTACTGGTACTTTTTGCCTTTGTAATATGACGCTCAAATGGACACTTGGTGAACTGCAGATTTGAGCTCCCACTAAATGTTGGTTGTATATCCTCCCATTAGAAAATAACTGAACAGGAGATGAAAAGGTCAGTTAATACTGAGGATTTATCCACAGACATGGACGTCTGCACCTTTAACAAACGGCGTTAACACTGTAACTGACTCTTACAGTGTGTGAAACATCTCCTGCGGCGAGTCTTAATCAAGATTAAGGGTATTCCTGCTATACATCGAGATGAATGAAGCGCTTCTCTGCTGCAGACGTGATGCAACAGCAGACTATTACCTGCTGAATGTGGCCTGAATGGATGATTGATGATTCATTTTGTGTCTCTCCTCTAACAATCACACAGATGAGAGAGCCAAGATTCCCCGTGCACCCTACAGAGGCCGGTGACAGTGACGCCCAAACCCCGGCCGAGGAACGTGACAGCAGATCTATCTGGTTGAAGCGTTTACATTTTGTACCTTCACCTCGCGATCAATACTCTGAAAATAAGGTCTTCTCTCATTCAGAAAGTTCACTGGATGACATTGTGGAACTGAAACCCAGAGAGTGTGGAGCTCCGACTGTTTAAACGGTTTGAGGAGTTGTGATCCTTCTCTGAAGCATGCGCTCATTTTATGAACTCCAGAGTGAAGGACTTTGAAAAGATAGCCTCCAGTTGTTTTGAAGAGGCCTCGATGATGAACGACCTGATGCGGGTGAACCGTTTGTGGCATTGTGGAGACTGTGGCTGAGTAGCTTTTACATCTTTCTCGTTGCTGAATAAAGAAACACGGCCTGAGCGATGTTTCTAAATGCAACATGATAACGCCGAGTCAAATCAAAGCCTTTCCAAAGCGGAAAAAAACATTTAGACGAAGCCAAATCTTTGCAGTCGGTTGAAGAAAAAGATAAAAAGAAAGCAGAGTGTTGCAGTCACGAGGTGAAGAGGAATATGAATTTATGCAGTTTCCCTGCACAGTGGGGCAGTTAAACTGTATTAATGAACTCCTCCCTTTGTCTTCCATTGCTGGAAACAAAAGTCTGTCAGGTTGCCTGGCTGCTGATGTATTGTCAAAAGATAAAGTGAGGCTGAGGATGAGGGAGGCTTACTGTGCAGGATTTATTGGCACCATTATAGTCAAACATAAAGCTCCTTAGGATGTAAAAGTCGCAGTGAAACAGTTTCTTATAGACTGTCGGCCAGGCAGCCATAAAGAACATAATGACGTTACAGTTCAGTCTTCGGTTTACCGATGTTTAATGTGTTGGTTGTTTATTTTCTGTTTAAAAAGGAGCAAATAAACGTGTGATGTAGGTTAATACAGCAGCTATCTCAGAACATGGAGACAAGCCATTATTTGCATCCTCCACAGTCTGGTTTCAGACATCATCATTCCACAGAGTCAGCTACTGGTTTACTATTAACACATAAAACAGTCACTGCATAAAGGGAATACGGTGGGCGCAGTGTTCCTGGATTTCACATACACATTTGACAACATAAATCAGAGCATTTAATTTCAAAACTGTCTATGCACATCTAAAAGGTCATGATGCTTGACCACCATGGGGTCCATAGCCTTCAGCTGCTCTGCCCCCAGCCTCTGGAACTCCCTCCCACAAGACATCCATAACATGGACTCTATTTCCATTTTCAAATCACATCTCAAACATATCTTTATTAAACTGGCATATTCACTCTGATTACACCTCTTCACTGCACTGTATCTCATCATGTTAATTGTAACTATTAATTACAATGTCCCGTATGGTGACCTTGAGTGCTCTGAAAGGCGCCTTTAAATAAGATGTATTATTATTATTATCATGAACAGTGTGTCATGACCAAGCGGCAACCTCCGGTCTCAAAACATGAAGCCCATGCGGAAGTGTTATAAACTGCAATTCATTGAGAATCCGCTTGAGGCTGGCTGCAGAAACACCGGAGACCACATACACACCCATTCAAAGAAGATGATCTTTACAGCAGAAATAAACATGTTTACAGCCTGGTTCAAAAAACAGCTTCAGTCTACGTAGCTAATTTCTCTATCGGCACACACTGTACAGGGGGTGAATTTTTTTCAATGCAACAGTTCAGAAGATATTAAGATTATGAGTTTTTGCCCATATAAGGACATGACTGACTTGACTGACAGGCGGGAACACATACAGTATCTGTTGGCTAAGAGGCTTAAACCCCGCCTCTTTACGTCACACTCTTTTGGATGAGTTCAGCATTTCCAATATGGCTGCTGCCGCCGATTGGCTTCAAAACAGCGCTCAGGAACAGATGGGTGACGTCACGGATACTACGTCCATTATTTATACTGTCTATGGTCATGATCAGAAACATCACATCGGCTTTGTACAAAACTGAAACAGGAGTCCCTCAGGGAGCTGTCTAAGGGCCCATACTTTTCAGTTTGTATTTTAATGACTTGCCTGATATGTGCCCTGGCCTCTGGTAAAGGTCTTCAGGTGTACACTGATGACACTGTTGTCTATGTGTCAGATCAAACCTGTGATGACAAAGTATCAGCCTGGCTTAATGCCTCTTGTTTCACACTAAACCCTAAGAAAACTGAGTCAGTCTGTTTTTCTGTTACCTGCAAGAGATCTGCTGAATCTCAGAGTTAGAAGTGAACTAATTGATCAAGTAACAGAGGTGAAGTATTTGGAGATAATTTTAGATCCTCAGTTAAATTTCAAACACTGTCTTAAAAAGATTTACCAAATGATTAAGTCTTATCTTTGCTGCTTGAAATCAATAAGATGCTCGACACTCGGCTGTGCCTTTCTGTTTTTAAATACTCCAACACTCCAACATCTGTCTAATGGTTTTACTGCCTGGTCCTGTGGTGCCCTTACAATCTCATGACTGAGTGTTAAGGCCACCTTAACAAAAAAAAAAAAAGATATGTGGAATTAGAGTCGTAAATTTACGAGATTAAAGACGTAATATTACAAAACTAAAGTCATAAATTTAAGAGAAAAGAGTCGTAATTTAAAGCTTCAGTCAGCCTTTGTGTTATTTACAGGAGCAGCCTGCTGCCGCCTGACCTGGAATAAGGAGCATGGAGCATCTTGTGGAGTTCTATGTTCATATAAGTTTCATAAAACAGAATACTCTATCTTTAAGCACATCAGCACCACAATGTCATAAGAATCATTGATTGTTCAAGACATTGAGTCTGTTCTGAAGAAGGGCAGGCTAACAGGCAGCCTGTGCATGCTCCTGCAACCGCTGTTTGTCCTCAGCTGTCGACTTTAACTTCAGATGATCCACGTTCTTCATTTTAGTGCAGGCAGCTGGCTCCTCTTCTGATTTCCCTCTGTACGTTATTTTAGCCTACAAGCCAAAGCCTGAAATTACAACTTTATTCTCTTTTGATTTGAATCTCGTAAATTTAAAACTTCTCCTCCTCTTGAATTTGAGAGTTTAATCTTGTTAATTTGTGACTTTTTGTCTTAGAAATCCATTCTTGTAAAATTATGACTTTATTCTCATCAATTTACTTCATTCTGAAAAATCCCTTTTTTTAATTCCTGGATGTGGCCCTAATCCTCCTGGCTTTGAAAATCCTGGACAAAAACATAACTAGACATCATCACATATGAAGTAAATACAAGATCTAAAGTTTGACTAATTCCTTGTTTAATGTTTAACAGACTTGCTCCTCAGCCTTCCTGCAAAATAAGAGTCTGAAGAGCTGCAGCAGATCCGCCAGAGCAGCTTTAAGTGGTGATTGTAAAGTTTCTTTCGCTCAAACAGTTTCTCCTGAGACGAGTAAAATCCTGAAACCTGCTTGAAACTTTTTCACCATCTGCACCATTTTTAAGAGAGCCACCAATCCTTGTCAATTTGGGAACAAACCTGCTCTCCTGTTTGATGCTCTGCAGCTTTGTTACTGCTGAATGTGTCAAAGAAAGGTTAACATATTTCAAATATATGTGCAGAATTTGTTTAATGGGTTTGTAACACCTCCTCTCTCGGGAATTTAAACGCTCGTTTTTGCACACTTCCAATTATTATACGTGAATGATTTTTCTCAAAGTGACCTTTGACCTTTAATCCGAACCATAAGCCGGACTTCATTTTCATGAATATTGCTATTCTGAGTAGTGATAAGACTCTAGTCTCTAATGATCACATGAAATATCATTTTCTTGTGCAGTAATTACTGATGCTTCTCAGTAACTGAGTTTCAGTCTCAGCGGAGTCCTGAAACCAGATCAAGGGATATTAGGAAACTGCTCTGAGCTGGTTTAAGTGACTGTCAGGGTAATTAGTGACACTGTGTGCACATTCAACACTTTCAGGTGTAGAAGGAGAGAATATTTCCCAAACAATGCAGCCCCGCGCAGGCTGAGGACACGGTTAGTTCAAGTTTTATCATTTTGTCAGCCAGGAAATTAGATTTCCTACAAGAGTTTGTTTTGAAAAGCACCTTAATTTTCTGCAACTTCCTGTTATGAATACTTTTGTCAGAGGAATCAATTTTTTTTTCTAAAGGGATTTCTTCTCTATTTTCCTCCAAGATTATCAAAATTACACAGCGCATCTGGAGTGCGTGCCCAGTCGTCATCAGACCCAAGTCCTTGTTGTGCAAACTGGCTCTGTTGTCACCGGCGTTATTTATGGTCCCAAAACTGTGACATGCAATTAGCTTTCATCTAAAGCACCTGACAGTCTCTGGATTAGAGCACTCAGAGGCACATTCACAGAGACCCCACTTCACGGATTAGAAACCCAACCTGTAATCCAGCCCGGGGAGATTAGGCAGATCAGAGGCAGTCCTGACTAAAGCAACGTTTATATCCAGAACACCCCGACTGACTGCACCAACACTCGGAGGGCCAAGATTTACCTCTCGCCGGCTTCAAAAACATGCAAGCAGGCACAAAGAGTGTGTGTGTGTATGTGTGTGTTAGTGTGTGTGTGTGTGTCAGATGCATGGCTGTGTCTGAAAGAGATACTGCAGAGAGAAAAGAATGAAAGTGCTGTTGGATAAAGGGCGGAGGAAAACAAACATGGCAGCGGAAAGGTCAACAGTCACACTTTGATAACTTTGGGCTTAACAGATATTGCTTTGTCAATATTAGGTTTTATTACACACCAAATAAAGGACAAACTCCATCGTCCGTGACCTAAAGTGACATTTACTTTGCACTTAATTGGCTTTATCTAATTGCTGTGTATTCTATTCATTCTTTTTTTTTAATCTAGCAGCTGTCTGAAAGCAGTTTGTCACATCTTTTTTGGTTTGGTTTGAGACCCTATAAATGACAAACTACCCTTTTACCATCAGCCCTAAAGCACGTTATATCAGTCTGTGACATGAAGCAGATCAGAAGGTCAAAACTTCTCAGATTGTTTGACTTTAAAATTTAACAGAGTGAGAACTTTGAGATCTATCAGGAATTTTAAAGGTAAAAAAGACCAAAATAAGGAATATGAATCCACAGAAAAATACATTTCTTTCACATTTCATATCGTGTTGACGCATTATTTGAATCGCCATTCATGCAGATAATTTCATGTGAATTCAAAGGAGCACCACGTTTTTTTTTAAAGGTAGTTTAGTACAAAGATACATCACTTCTAAATTAGTACAAATTATAAAAATCAAAGTAAGATCTTTTTCAAACAATTTAAAAACTGATTAAATAAAATAAATGTTAGAATAATTTATCAATCAAAAAACAACATTATGGGATCTTGCATTTCTTGCAATATAAGCCAATTTATGTTCAGGTTTTTACTGTAGCTGAAATGTAGAGTTGAACAAGTTACCTTGAGTTTTAGGATATTTTTTACCCGCACTTTTCATTGTAATCTTCATCAAATATTTAAACTTGCATGGTAGAAAACAGCCCGCATGTTCTGCTCTAACATGGCCATAAAACACACATCATTTCAGTGTTGTGATCTTCATGCTAAAGACTAATTTTGCTCTCAGACTGGACCAGGTTGAGCTTCCTTTGATGCACCACGAGGGGAACTAGAAAGATGAAATTCTTAATTAACTTCTGAGTAATAAACAATTATCTGACATAGAAGCTTCAACAGAGGGAAATACAAAATAATAATTAAAAAAAAGTCTGGATAACTCTTCTTACTCCGTACATCAAAACCTGAAAATCTGTTATTACACTTTTTAAGCAGAAATTTTGCGATATTCTGCATTTTTGAATAAATCACATATCTCACAAAAATACCAAAAAATCATCAGAGGACTGAAACCAAATCTTGCACATGGCCCCAAAGTCTGATGTATCATTCCTCTGTGTAACATGCTCCCTCATAACCATGAACAAACACTCTGTAGTTCATCGTAAGTCAGAGATACTTACACCACATATTACATACATAAAGACCTGACTGCTGTAAATACTCAACAAAGCAGCGAATGTAATTAATCCACCTCTAAAAGTAGTTCTCAATCATACTTACATACAATCAAGCTGGAGTAACATTTAGAGTTTTTAGATGCCTCTATGAACCAACAGGCTGAAGGCTGAGTGCCACAGAGAGGTTAAGGAAGCCGGGAAAGGCAACAGTATGGACTAACGCATTGTTGGTTTTCATCTTCTGAAATGATTCAATAGAGAAATGTAGAATTCAGTGGACTCATCCTGTAAGTTACTTGAGCATATTTCTGCATGTGGTTTATCAGAAATGTCATACTGCCTATCTAATAATGTAAAACTGAATCTTACACGTGAAAATTGACAGTCACATTAACACGTTGACATTACATTTGCACCTGTTAAAACTTAAACGAGCTACATGTGCATAAATGCTTCATCTGTTCTGAAAGACGTGCTGCTCATGTTGTTGTTTTGTTAGTGTGACTTTTGCAGGAGCTAGCTTTCATTATCCTACGGGGGAATTTTGCTGTGCTGCTTTGTCTCATTTTGGATCAGGTTTTCATGCTAGTTAAAGTGGGCGGAGTTCAGTTTAGTTAGAAGCTCCTGTTGCATGCAGGGAAAAATTATTTGCTAACTTTTGATTAAGGGCACAGAAAAATGAAAACAGGATGAAATTACAAATTTGTGTCTCAGACTGCCGTCTGCTGACCTTTAAATCTGATCCCACCACAATCACAACCACCCAGTCCTGATGTTGCAGGTTTTATCAGAGGTTCACTCTTATATTAATAACTTATAATATCAGGTCAAAACTGCAACAATCACAATTAAAGATTTACATATTAATCATATTTGATAAACTAAAATGAAGACATGAAACCAAATGTAGACGCTTCAAAACTGTTAGATTAAAGTCAGAGTTGGTGTTTTATTTCTTTAGAGTTCTATACATGCGATTCAGTGGAGGTTAAGATGTACAGATTTTATTATGTGCGTTTAAAAAAGCCTCTTTTAACCCTCCACACAAACTCTCAGTATTTTAAAAGGAATTTTAAGACCTATCTTTAAAATCTGTCTTTTAATTTGGAGGGATTTCATCGCTTTGGTCATCGTTCTAATCATCACTCCTAACCTGGTGTATCTCTGATATTTACATTGTTTAATTCAACTTTAACTGATTTCATTCATTTTCTGACTTCTACCTATTTTACTATTTTTTACTGTTGTGATTTGTAATTATTTTATTTTAATGTAATTATTTTATTACCATCTTTCTTTGAATATTTTATCATCTTAACTTCTTTAACTTCATTTTCTTTACTGGTGTTCTCTCGTGAGGCACTTTGGGCTGCCAGGTCTTAAAAAATTGTATATAAATGAAGTAGAGTTGAGTAAATGTCTGTAAACTTGGCATGCAGTGTTGCTGACACAGGCTAAAAATCAGTGTGGTGCCTCTTTAAAAAAAAATACACTAACTTCCTAAAAGCACTCTATCAAAGCTTAGTCGTCTTGAATTTTAATTTGTCACACAAATAAACATTAATGTGTTTTCATCCGTACATGTTCTCAGTATCTCCTCATCATATTTAGAGGCTGTCATTTTCAACTTTCTGACCTGCATTTAGTTAAGCAGGAGTCTCCCAGCCCATTAAACTGTCTGTTAATATTATTCTCAGGTTTGGTGTATGAGGCAGAATCCCTCGACAAAGATAACACAAACAGCATCAACATGCACAAGTCCTTTAGGAAACGACTCTCAGATTGCCAGATGCGGCGTATATGCAGGCTGTTGGACAAACATAAATGCTATCTACTCTTGGCGAGGCTGTGATAAGGCGCAGGCGTCCGCTCTTTGAAACAGGAAGATAAACAACCCCCGGCTTCCCTCGGGAGCTCGGGAGGATATTCTATGGGCTGGACCCCCGAACAGCCAACAAATTCCACCTTTAATGGAACCACCGGAGGAGCCAGATGACTCGGCGGTGGGCTGTACACAAAAAAACCTTGCGAGGAAGAATGAAAGTGTGTGTCAGTTTTCATTTACCTGAATGCTGCGGCTGCTCTGACTGCTGTGTGGGGAGGATTTGTGAGTGCGACAGTGTTGGTTTTAACAGGGTAGGTGGAATGGAGAGGGAGCTGGCTGATGGCAGATTTTGAAGCTACTTTGCAATCTTGATTAGGAGGTGTGCGTGTGTTTACAGTTCACCTGCAGAATTTAATAAATCTGCTGTCCTTAAAATGCAGTTTGTGCTTTAATACAACACTGCAAAAGTTCTGTTGATTTCTTTACTTTTTAAAATTTGAGGTATTAGAGTGATGCTCTTATCCACAGAGGCTTAAAGTGTGAGGCGCTGTTGGAGGTTAGAGTTTGGCTCAAGGACATGTTTTTGGGATCAAACCTGTGACCTTTCGGGTATGATATCTAAAGTCTCGCTCCACCACCTGCAGCAAAATGCTTCTTTAAATCTAATTTATGACTTTCAGATGATGCCATGAATCGCAAGTACCTCTGCTAGGGGAGGGACAAAATAAGACTGCGGCAGGCCTGACTCCTGCGATACAATTATCGTATTGCTGGCGCCAAATATAAATATCTTAATTTAAAAATGAATAAGCTGCACGGTGGTGCAGTGGGTAGCGCTGTTGCCTCACAGCTAAAAGGTTCCTGATTTGAATCCCCGGCCGGGCGGGTGCCTTTCTGTGTGGAGTTTGCATGTTCTCCCCGTGCATGCGTGGGTTCTCTGCGGGTACTCCGGCTTCCTCCCACAATCCAAAAACATGCTCAGGTTGATTGATCACTCTAAATTGCCCGTAGGTGTGAGTGTGTGTGTGAATGGTTGTCTGTCTCTCTGTGTTAGCCCTGTGATAGGTTGGCAACCTGTCCAGGGTGTACCCTGCCTTCCGCCCGAAGCCAGCTGGGATAGGCTCCAGCCCCCTGTGACCCCTAACGGGATAAGTGGTCAAGATAATGGATGGATGGATGGAGGGATGAAAAATGAATAAAAAGGGGGCGCTGTTGGCCTAGCGGTCTAAGCGCACGCCCCATACACAGAGGCCATAGCTCTGGTCGCAGAGGTCGCAGGTTAGATTCCAGCCTCGACCATTTACTGCATGTTTTCCTCTACTCTCTACTCCCCACATTTCTTGTCTCTCTTCAGCTGTCCTGTACAGCCTCCACACCTCTTATTCCTATTGTAAAACACTATGCATCTATAAATTGTATGTTTTAACTTGTACTGTCATTTTCATGTAACTGTTTTTATGACATGTGCTGCTGACCTCCTGGCCAGGTCCCCCTTGTGAAAGAGATCTGATCTCAATGGGTTTTTATCTGGTTAAATAAAGGTTAAATTAAAGGCAAACATGCCCAAAATATAACTTAAAAAGATAATAAGAAATAAAAAGAATAAGGTCATCTGAACAGATTCCCCCATGACACTACTCCTTTACTCCTTGCAGGGGCGCTTTGACATCAATCCTGCACTTCAAATTTGAGGGGATTTTGTATTCACAGGAATTGTGAACATTATCATGAGACTGTTGCAAATTGTTGTGACGTGATCGTGGATATTGTATCAGATTGTATCGTATCAAATCGTATCGTGTTGCATCTTATTTTATTGTATTTTCTTATGTTGTGTTTTTGGGCATTTTCACCTTTAATGGACAGGACAGCTGAAGAGAGACAGGAAACGTGGGTCAAATGGTCGAGGCTGGAATCAAACCTGCAACCTCTATGACGAGGGCCATGGCCTCTGTATGTGGGGCGCAGGCTTAGACCGCTAGTCCAATGGTGCCCCTGTATCACATCTTATTGTATTGTAAGATATCATATAGTATCATAATTTATCATATATTATTTGTCTTGTGCCACATGGTATTGTAACCTTTGTTATTATATGATATTGATCATATTTAGTGGTATGATTAACATCACCTCTTCTAGCACTCTCCAGAAGCAGAGAGGGACAAGAAGAAGTCAGTCCATCTTTAATTTGGAGCCACTTTCCTGTGATGGAGGAATATTCTCTGCACAGGGAGCCAGCTGAAGAGTCTTTAGCGTGCTGATGCCGTCTTTAGGAGAATATTTCCTACCGGGCTCTTGGGGAATGATTGTCGTCATAGTCGTTTACAGTGAATTTAACTTGTCCCGTCTCATGAGGTCCCCCCGTCGCTGAGCTGATGGATCAACTTAGGGCATTTGACGCCCACTAAGAGTTTAGGTCTATGTTCTCGCAGTGATATCAAAGTGTTACCTGAGGGGGGTCAGAGATGATGACAAATCACAAAGTGTGTCAAGACATCACAGGCAGCTGCGGATGGAGCCGAGTCCTATCACTGCAGCAGCGCTTTGAGGGGCCAGGGCACAATTATCACCATGACTTCTGAGGAGGATAAATACTGTACGCGGACAGACTGCGGGATATTAGAGCCGGGCAGTTTAAGAAGAAGAAGAAGAAGACGAAGAGAGAGAAGGAGGAGGAGGAGGAGGTGGTGGTGGTGGTGAGGGGGAAAGAGAGTGGGGGGAGGTAGAAGAAGAAAAAAAAACGTAGCCACCAGTTCTTCAACTTACCCAGAGGAAAAATGCATAATCATATTATTTCACACACGACTTGGTTCAAAGGCGGCCAAAATAAGTTTGTGAGGTTCCCATGGGTCTGTCAATCTGTTGAAGGAGCTGCAGGCGAAAGCTTAGGATGCACCGAGTACGAAACAATTATGATCATCCCATTAAAGCATAGCGAAGCAATTTGGCAGCCCAGTCTGCAAAAAAAAAACACACACTCCCCATCTAGTGATGCTGCGAGATCGGCTCACACTACCGCACTGCTTTAGACATATACGTCCCATACTTAATGATTAATGTGTGTCTTTGTTTGTGACAGTGAAAGGATCCACGTTAGTTAATGTTATTGCCTCTGAAATCGAAGAATCCTTGTTTTCCTTCTAAGGCTTAAAGTAAAAAAAAAAAAGAGAGGAAGGGGGGTGAAATGATTAGTGTGCTTAGTCAGCTGTGAAATTGAGTTTATGGTTTTCAAGACGGTGAATTCAATTCGATAATGGGTATTAAGTTGTAGAGAATAATTAATAGTAATTGACTTCTTTCCATCACTATGCAAATTAAACACAGATAACACCACGGGAGCTTTTTAAGGCCAGTCAAGTTTGCGGGGATTAAGTTTATGGAATTTTTTTTTTGTTGCAGAGAGGAGTGGCTCCTGTTCGCCTTTGATTGCTTTGTTGACAGATTTATCAGCGGGTGAGGGGTGACTGTCTATCCGAGGATTAAAGGAATTGGGTTGTCACAAACTGTCAAGGCATTGAGTTAGGAGCATTCTGGTGTGTTTGTCATAATGGGCTCAGGCTGTTCTGTGACCGCTCTGTCAAATATATCCTCATTGAACTGCATCTGTAAATGGGAGAAAGGAGGGGAAGATGCAAAAAAAAAGGAAGGGTTGAATGGAGGGAGGTATTTAAGTGGGACTGTTTGCGGGGTGGATTTGTCAAGATGCAGATTTAGGATTTGGGAAAAGCTTGTGTTTACTCTTACATTTAGAATATGAGGGGATATAAATGAGTGGGTGCTCGGTGGAGCAGTTCAAAATCAGACTTTCAGGTTACAGGACTCAAATGTGAGGATGAAAACTCTCCTATAACACCTGGAAAATGAACCCAAAGAAGAAGGAATCAACATGTCTAATATTTCACATAATCTACCTGCATTTGCATGAATTTGCATCAATACATCCTGACTAAAACGCTCATTCCAACACTCTGAGCTCCTCTTGTCCTCATGCCATCGCAGCTCACTTTTCTAAAAGAGAATATTCCTTGAAATTTCACCACCAGACAAACATTAATCACATGTTGCAGAGATGTCAAATAGTCTGAAAACGAAAGACAAAGGTCAAATCAGAATGACATTTAACTCACCAGAGAGATGAGTGACAGCAGCAGAGCAGCAGCCCGCAGACATGTGCTCTTCATGCCTCTTCTTTGTGGAGCGTCTCCCCTCATGTCAAACTGTCCTTGATCTTCTCAGCCGGGGAGAAAAAAGAAACCCTCCTCCTGACTGAGCCGGTATCAGCTGCAGAACTTGAGGAGAAATAAAGAGTGAGAGAGGCGGTCCTGAGGCGAGGGAGCACAGAGGAGTCTTCTCAGGCTCATTCAGGAGAGTCAGGATGGATGTGGAGACGTGGATTCATGTGAGGTGATTTCTTTTTTTTTTGTGTGTGTGTAGTCTGTGGAGGGAGGTTTTTGGAGCCGCAGTGCTGAGAACCGAGGTGTTTGTACATCTGAGCGTCAGTGTGGAGGGACGTTTTATACACCGCGCTCTGAGGTTCAGAGAGAGAGAACGAGAGGGGGGGAGGGATGGAGAGACAAATAGAGGGAGAGAGGAGAAAGGGGGAGCGGAGAAGGAGGTTCACGGTGGAGTTTTTGAGAAGCAACTTTTTCTCTGAGCGGTGTCAGTGGATGACATCTAGTGGACGTTTTTAAACTCTACATCAGCAGAAAGAGAGAGGAGTGTGAAGATGCCTTATTGACCCCATCATGAGAAGAAGCTCTGACAATTGCGTCTTCAAATAATAAATCATACAGCCTGTTTGTTTGCATGAAGGTTGTGCTTTCAGCTGTGTCTATTACAGGTAAGATGATACCTGCATTTCAGGACTATTAGTACTAAGTTGCAGATTTCACAAACACCTTTTTGTCATCACTTTTAAATATATTATAAATCCTATCTCACATGTAACACCAAGAAGTAAAGATAAATACATTTCAAAAATAGTGAGTATTTTTTAAGTTTTATGTTGAGTAATAGATGATGTTTTAATCCTACTAAGAGTTCTTGTATTTTCTGTCACACAAATGACAAAGCAATGCCATTTTTTTTTACCTTGAGAGGTTTTTTTGTTTCTGATATCAAACTGTGAACAAGACTCAACAAGTTTGGCATGTTACTCTGCATTGGACTCACTGTCCGGTGAGAAAATCACACTCCTGTTATTTGTTTGAAAAGGACTCATTCAACGGTTTCTGGAATATGTTTCAAGGATACAAAGAAGGTGAAATGAGGACTAAGGAGCTGGAGGTTTGTCAGCTGGATTTAGTTTCAGTCTCAGAAGAGTTGCACCCTGATTATTGTATCACAATGAAGAGAATACAGAACTTTAAAAAAGGAGACCATGATCAGGCCCCACCACCACTTAAACAGTCTGTTTTACTCTGCAGGAACAACCTTAGGGAGACCAGGGCATCAGCAAGAGGAGACTGTTCAGCTTAACTTAGGAAAACTGCATTTGGACAGTCTGCATTTTCAGTCAGAGCAGCAGGAAAATTGGAACTCAATCCAGACTCACATTAGAGACTGTACAAGCCTCAGTATTTTAAAAAGTAAACTGAAATTATGGCTCAAGGAAAAACAATCATGTGATCATCTGAATGCATCAAACTAGAGACAATGAAATGTAGTTTTTAAATGTGTTATTAGTGATGGACTGTGTTGAGTAGCCTATGTATTGTTTTAAATGCTAGTATGTTTTCTATCATTTATATTGTACATTCATTTACATCTTCCTGCCCAGGGACCACAGATGAAAATTAGCTTATAGCTAACTCTGGCTTGACTGTTTTCGTTTTGCATGGCCCCTGTCAAATAAACTAATAAATAAAATAATAAATACCTTTAAGTTGTTTTGTCTTCCTACATTAAAACTTAAGTTTGACTCTTCCTGCATGAGAAACATCCACAGCTGTCAAACACCATGCATCCAGTCTGTAACATAGATTTAAGGTTGAGTTTGCAGACTTTGATTACTCAAAGCTTTGTGAGTAATTTCTCCTGCCAGAGCCTCAGAAGATATTTAACGTTTCTCCACAGGCAGAGAAATGTCCCAATCTTAAATACAAAATTTGCATGTCAAAAATGTGAGTGGTTGCACATCCTGCTCCAGTCAGGTGCAGGAGAAAAAACAGCAAGAAATGCAAAAGACAGTCTGATCTCAAATTGAGATTTGTGCATAACAAAAGGTGACCAATCTTTTTCCATCTAATCCACCTCCCTCTGGAATTTGCTCCCTCAAGCCATCAGGTCTGCTGAGTCTGTTGATAGCATTAAAAAATTACTCAAAACCCATCTGTATACAGAAGCCTTCATATAACTTTTCATCTAATCTCTACTGTTGTCTGTCTATTGCCTTGCTTGTCTGATTATTTCTGCATATGTATTTTGTTTCTATCTTGCTTGTTTTTATTGTTTTGTGCCTGTGAAGCACTTTTTAACCGAGTGTTTTAAAAGTGCTATATAAATACATTTCTACTTACTTACTTAAGCCATCGAAGCAGGGGCGGAGCCAGGCGGTGATCAGGGGAGCATTTGCCCCACCTAATGGATTAGGATTGGATTGGCCACCCCCAAATCCTAAACCATGATTGGCTATCTGGCCTTGATAGAGGCAGAGTTTGTTAAAATCAACTATTTGGGCTGTGTCTTAACAGGCTGCTTGTAGTTTTCCTTTCATTTAAATGTTTTTCTACTTTATATTAACTTGTGACTTTGGAAATACATCTTTTTTTAATCCTCACAGATTTTAGCTAAGAAGTTTTTTATGTTGCAACTTTATTATGTTACTTTTTAAAAGTTATATATACTAGGGGTGGGGCATTTCAAGCCCAAATACTATTCAACAATTATTCAAATCTTTATGTCGGTGTTTCTGTGACAAGGCATGCCGTGTGTGTTAACATTTTACAGCCATGCTCAGTCTCTGGAAATACATATGTAGTAGCCAAGCGGCAAACTCCGGTCTCAAACGATGAAGCCAATGCGGAAGTGCTATAAACTGCAATACATCGAGAATCCGCTTGAGGCTGGCTGCAGAAACACCGGAAACTACATAGATATGAATGGGAAAAAGACGATCTTTGCAGCATTAATAAACATGTTTACAGCCTGGTTCAAAAAAAGAAACCCTCCTCCTGACTGAGCCGGTATCAGCTGCAGAACTTGAGGAGAAATAAAGAGTGAGAGAGGCGGTCCTGAGGCGAGGGAGCACAGAGGAGTCTTCTCAGGCTCATTCAGGAGAGTCAGGATGGATGTGGAGACGTGGATTCATGTGAGGTGATTTCTTTTTTTTTTGTGTGTGTGTAGTCTGTGGAGGGAGGTTTTTGGAGGCGCAGTGCTGAGAACCGAGGTGTTTGTACATCTGAGCGTCAGTGTGGAGGGACGTTTTATACACCGCGCTCTGAGGTTCAGAGAGAGAGAACGAGAGCTAGCATTCTTCTTCTTCTGTTACTTAATGCGGTTAGCAAACAGCAGACGCTCTGTAGTCACTGTCTGGCAGGAATACTGTATTAAAACCAGGCACCGGTAAAAACGATGAAATTTGCTCTTTTAAAATGAGAAAATATTCAAAGTAAATCTTTGATTTCTACAATGTGAACAAATATTTGAATATTGCCCATCCCTAATATACACAGAAGAACAGCATCTGTTCTTAAATGTGAGTAGTTAAGGTGTTAATGATCGGACAGAATTTCAATTCTGCTCAATTTTAGTTTTTCATGAATATGTGTCCTTTAAATCAGCTGCCTTCAGCGTCTTATAATCTGCATGGATAAACCTGCTTTCAGTCAGAAGCTGAGACTTGATCAAGAACTGTGTTGTACACAAGCTGCCTGAATGAGCCTTAAATCAGAAAGTTCAAGGTTTCACATGTTCATTGCGATGTTCTGCTCTCCTGTGAACGAGCAGAGGAAACGTAAGAAATGGCCCCGAAACGTTCATTGTGTGTTTACAACCGTTGTCCTCATTTATTGTAAGTAATTCTTCCCATACATATAAACATCCTGTACAAAAAAACATCTGACCCTCTCTCCTCTTTTTCTTCTTTTTGCTTTCTCGTTTTTTTTTCCACACAACACACAACTTGCATCATGGTAACAACAATCAGCAAAACCACACACCCGACTTTGCAATATTCAAACTAAACATTTTCTGTGCAATACAAAATAAATGTACACATACTTTGATATTTTTTTTTCTTCAAAAAATAAAAAAATCGCTGTTATTTACAAATCCCACAACAAAAAAAGTAAACATTCTCCACACCAGTTTGCTTTAACGTCGAACTCAGCAGAAACGCGTTTTCTTAGTATTCACATGTTTGTACAGATTGTTTTCTTTTAGCTATATTTCACCTCAGGTAGTGTGAGGGAAAACCGACAGAGCACCTATGATACCGATAACTACAGGAGAAAATTGAACAACACTTTGTGAC
The DNA here is from genome assembly GCF_009762535.1 of Notolabrus celidotus. Taxonomy (NCBI): domain Eukaryota; kingdom Metazoa; phylum Chordata; class Actinopteri; order Labriformes; family Labridae; genus Notolabrus; species Notolabrus celidotus. The sequence continues at coordinate 4,588,985 of NC_048283.1, read as the reverse complement.
TTTAAAGGTGCAGTGTGTAGAAACAGGAATATTTAGCGACATCTATTGGACAGATTCCAGACTGACACGCTCCCCTGCTAACCCCTCACCTCGGTGAAGTGACGGTGGCCTGGAGGACAAGAAGCTCCTGTGATGCATGATAAGTATGATCCTCCATTTGTCGAGTTTTTGCCATCAAAAACTATCAATGCAAATTGACTCTCTTCTTTTTGAAATTGCCAAACTTAGGTCTGTTGTGTCACATCCTGAACTGGAAATGATCATTCATGCTTTTGTTTCATCTCAACTGGACTATTGTAATTCACTTTTCACATGCCTCAGTAAATCATCCCTCCATCGTCTTCAATTAGTCCAGAACGCTGGTGCAAGGCTGTAGACCAAGTCCAGCCGGACAACCCACACCCCTCGATTCTATCTTCCCCACATTGGCTGCTAGTTAAATTTAGGATTCATTTTAAGGTTCTAGTTTTTGTGTATAGAGTTCTGCATGGTCAGGCTCCTGAATACATCGCCGACCTGCTCCACCCCTACCTCACCAGTAGGTCACTCAGGTCTTCTGAGCAGGGCTTGCTGGTTGTCCCTCGAGCTCATCTAAGAACAAAAGGTGACCCTGCTTTTGAAGTGGTGGCACCAACATTGTGGAACGCTCTTCCTGTAAATATTCGTTCAGCTGTCTCTGTTGTCGCCTTTAAAAAACTCATAAAGACACATTTATTTAAACAGGCCTTCGACTCACCTTGTACAGACTAATGTTTTAATTATGCTATGGTCTGTTTCTTTTAATGTTTTATGATTTCATTTTTGTTGTGATTTCATTTTAAATTGAATATTTTTCTGTGAAGCACTTCTTTTATTCTATGGAAGGTGCTATTAGGGATGGGTACCGGATTCGGTACTTTTATAGGTACCGACCGAATTCCGTCGGTACTACCGAGTACCGACTCACGTAAAATCAAACGGTACCATGTTTCGGTACCTGAACGCAGCCCTGTGACTGTGAGGGAGTGGAAGAGTGGGTGATTTTTCCCTACTTTCGCCCTGTAATAAAGTCAGAGACTGACCTGGGGGACGTCTCTGCTCTGCTCCCTGCATCTGCGCGGGAGCGCGCCAAACGGAGCCTGCAGCTGACGGGTGCGCGCACTCACAGCGAGGCAGAACTTCATGAGGATTAACTTTATTTTCTACAGTCTATGGTTGAGACTGACCCTCTCGCTCCGACTACCTGCCCTGTTTATAACCGTTCCTGTGTGCGTGAATGCCCAACAAGTAAGTTGTGTGTCTGTTATTATAAAGAGACGGAGAACTGACTTTTTCCGTCCGCAGGCGTTCACGTGTGTTCATTGATAAACTCCCGAAAGAGCAATTAGACGCCACGAGCACGTGTCAGCTAATATATCTAATCAACTATATAATCCTGTTTCTGTTCATTTCATGTTAAATTGAATAAATATGTTAAATTAAAAAAAATTGAGATTTTTTTTAATATTAATATTTATTACCACATAAAAACACAAAAGTACCAAAAATTGGTCCTGTTGAGTACAGGTACCGATTCCCAGGTACCGGGTATCGGTACCGTATCGGTTCAAATGTGAAAGGTACCCATCCCTAGGTGCTATACTAAATAAAATGTACTTACTTACTTACTTCTTCTTCATCTTGGAATGGGTGCATTTGGTGCAGCCAATCAATAAACACGAAAACACCTACGTTACAAGCTTGTCTGTTCTGTGCTGCTGCAGAAAAATGGCGGTGCAACATGGCGGCCTTTGTGGAAGAGGAAACGCTCCTACATTAATATAAAGAACTCTTTCTGAGTGAGCAAAACCAGAATTATTGTTATATTCATGTGATTTCCCACTAATTTAACTTCCTTATGAATGTTTTATTCCATTTCTACCAAGTCTGTTCTGCTAAATGTCGCTAAATACCACACACTGCACCTTTAAAAGAAAAGACAGATTAGTCCTCTTGATATCTAAGTGTACTCTCGTATATGATGATTAAACTGTGCCCCATTCAAGTATTACAAACTGTGTTACAGGACTGTTAGTATTTAGTTATCGTCAGTAAGGCAGAAATGACATTTGCATGACATGAATGGTTAAAATTTATTGGCCTTGTCTTTTTTTAATCACTGCAAAACTTCAGGTTTCCCACATTAAGTATAAAAGTAAAATAATCAGACTTTTCATTTTGAGTTTTTATGGTTGAAAAGGAACTTTAAAGGAAGCAGGCGAGTCTTCAAAAGATTCACCCGCTGATATCATAGTTGAATCTTTATTTGCATTTGGGCCAAAGTAAAGTGATTAACACCAGACGAAATCTACAAACCACAAAATGTACTTTTACTACAACCAAAAAAATCAGTTGTGAGAAATAAAATCTATACATATATTTACTGGAGGTTCACACCTGTTTTTGCAGACTGTGACACATCCAAACATTGTTTCCTGTTGCCCTTTTTGAATGTTCCCGCGGTGACCTTTACGTAGCTGATCCTCTGCTTGGTGTTAGTGTCTGTCTGTGGAAGAGGCAGTGTTTTTATGGCAATAGAAGGTAGAAGTCACATGTGCATATCATGCTGCACTAATATAGTGCAATGTAGAGCCTGAAACGCAGAAAAGGGTGGAGGCAGGCAGGCAGGCAGAAGTTTCCATGAACAACTGATTGCAGGCTACTTCTCCATCAGCATCATACAGATCAGTTTATCCCACAAACACAAGCCTGTGCCTCTAAATCAAGCGAAAGAAAAAAAGGAGAAGAAATGCCTTCCTTTTGTTCAAGACTGTAAAAGAGATTTGAGTCAAAACCCAGTTGAGGATTGAGAAAAAAGCAATCCAAACCTTTTTATGGAGATTTTCCTCTCCCTCCTCCTCCTCCTCTTCCCTGCGGTGACTTTTGGCAACGTACGAACCGTCAGAGCATCCTAAGCCTCCAGCTACTCAGCATTTTTAGGGACAAGCAGAAAAGCGCGGGGGAAGAGTTGGAGCTTGTGCTGCCATGTTCAGAGACGGCTGGAGAGCCTTTTCTGCCTCTGAAATGAGTCTTTTCTTTACAGAGATGTGAAGGGGGGCCAAAAAAAGGCATTTCATTGAACACGGTGGAGGTCATGACGGCTCTAGCAAAAGAAAATACTTGAAAAAACAAACCGGGGAGTGAATGGAGCTCGACTTGAAATGGTTAAACCCCAGCAGTGTCTCTGCTAAGAGGATTTTCTGTAATTTCTCCGCTCTGTGACGTGTCCATTCACACTGCAAACATCCGTGTCCCTCACTGCAGCGGCTGTGATGAAGTGGGTCTCTATGACAGGTGAAGTGCTTGGTGAAGCGTCTCCTGGAGGACTACATGTCCGTGTCCCCGTCGTAGGCGAGAGTCAGAGGTTTTAGTCGGTTGTTTTGTTGCCTCTGTCTCTGAGGTCTCTTTGGCTTTTTGCTGTGAGAAAAGATGAAAACAGAGTCAGAGACACACTTGGAAAAAAATCCCTTAACGCATCTGCAGTGTGAACTAACACACTAAACATTCAGTTTTAACACCTGACGCTGTGTTACAGGTTAACAGGTTAACATGGTTCTATTTACTGTAAAACAAATGCAGGAGTGATTTCAGCATATGGAAGTTTACTCTAACACAAGAGAAGAAAGCAGGTTTGAATGGTCAGGTGAGTTACTGGTTACTAAATCTTCCAAAGTCAGGTTAAATTTAAAATCAGATATTTAAATATCACAATTATAAGTCAAGTTTTCTGCCGGCTCTTTAACGACGAGAGATGATCATCGGCAGAAAGAAAAGGAGGCCAACTTTTAAAGAATAAGGCTGCTATGATTTGATGTTTTTGCTGTCAAGAAATCTCTTGAATACTTAATCTCATCTCTCGCTCATAGTGTGTAAGAAAAAAGGATGAGGCCTATTCTGAAACATTAAGCCAGCTCAGCAGGGCCTTACACCTGCATTTTTTATGATGGCCAGCAGGGGGCGACTGCAGTGTTGTAAAATTCAAAAGTTCTTCACAAAGGCATCAAATTAAAACAGGCAGATCATCATTTCAGAAGCACAACACAGCTACTGTGTCTTTAAGCCCCCCTCCCAAGCACTCTGGAAGCCTCCTCCACTGTTGCCATGCTACAAAGTCATGTCTCTATTTAAAATGACAGATTATGAAATAAGGATATATGTTTTTGACCCCAAACTAAGCCCAAAACTTTGGAAAGGGACAAAAAGTGGAAAGTGGAACAAAGAATAGAGCAGGACATTTCTTTTTGGTAGGTGTGACGTTGATTTTGCCCTATTCTTTTTTTTTAAAGTTATATTTTTTGCCTTTATTTGATAGGACAGATGAAGCAAGACAGGAAATGAGGGGAGCAGAGTGAGGGAGAAAATGCAGCAAATGGTTGAGGCCGGAATCAAACCTCCGACCTCTGACGAAGGTTATAGCCTCGTTTGTGGGACACGTGCTTAGACCGCTTGGCGAACAGCGTCCCTTATTTTGCTCTTTTAACCGTTTCACCAATTAGTAATGTCACATTTTGAGCAAATCTCATGTGACTACTTGAGCAAGTCGTTCCTCTTGGATGATGGTTTATTGGTGAGGAAATGGGTACCTTGTTTGAAAGCTTGTGTTGGAAATCCTGTGTATCAGATTATTGTTCCAGCTAAGTTTCATAAATTAGTTTTGCAGTTGTCTCATGACCAGTCCGGACATATGGGTATCAGGAAGTCTTAAGACCGCACTGTAAGGCACTTCTTTTGGCCTAGGGTTAGGGAGGATGTATCAGAGTACATTAAAACTTGTCACACATGTCAGGTAACTGGAAAACCAAACCAAACTATTAAACCAGCTCCACTGGAAGTCTCATCCTGGGATTAATCCAACACATGTTTAACTCACAGTTTGAAACTTTGCTCACGTTTAGTATTGACATTCAACATTTTAACTAATATGTTTTTGAAATATGAAAAAGCATGACACCATCTCTTTCAAAATATTAAAACGTTAGAGTAAAATGAGGAAATGCTCTCTGATAAAAGTTTGTTTGATGAGGTTTCATTGTGTTTTTACTATCTTTAAAACAAACTCATTGTTCAGTGCCAAAGAGGATGAAGATGTTTCAGGTGATACTTGAAAAAATCATCAATTCATAGTTTGTTTTGTTCTTTTTGAGAGATTTCCATCACTGAATCTGAGGAGTTTATCTTGTACGACTAGAAGACTCTTGGATGATAAAAACGTTCCACGTCTTTTAAGAAGATGGTTGTTTCTCGGCTAACTACAGCAAACATTTAAAGGTGACATATCACGCTTTTTTCATCAACATATATTGGTCTAAGAGGTCCCCAAAACATGTCTTTAAAGTTTGTGCTCAAAAAAACACTTTGAAATCAGATTTTGGCCTGCCTGAAAAGCCCTCTTCTTCAGTCCTCCTCAGAACAGTCTGTTTTCTCTCTGACCACGCCCCCTCAGGAAGTGGGTGTGGCCTCGGCTCTCCAGCACGTTGATCTAATGTTTACATGTTGGCTGAATATACATGGCTGCTCAGAGATCACGTTACTTCAACCCTCTGAATCTGATCCAGAATCTGATCCTGACGGAGAGGCGCCTGCAGCAGGACCTTTCTGAAGGATTGGTCACAGATTTAGTGTTTCTTGTTGTTTTATTTATCAGTATGTCGACGTGTGTCTTGGTACACAGCTACGAGCATGTAGCTATGTGGCTATGCTAACTAGCGCTAGCACTTATCCATGATAAATAAAAATCATCCACTAGATCTTCAAATCTGCAGACGTGGGGAGTAAAACCGATCTCTACCAGAAAGGCAGCGGGACCTTTTCTGAAGGATTGGTCACAGATTTAGTGTTTCTTGTTGTTTTATTTGTCAGTATGTAGACGTGTGTCTTGGTACACAGCTACAGCTACGACATGTAGCTATGTAGCTATGCTAACTAGCGCTAGCACTTATCCATGATAAATAAAAATCAACCACTAGATCTTCAAATCTGCAGACGTGGGAGTAAAACCGACCTTTGTGTTTATTAAGACAGCCTACAACTAGCATGCCTCCCTCCTAAGCTCCTTGTTATCACACACGTGTGCAGGTAATGAAAAACGGAGGGGGGATTCAGTATTATTTTATACAGTCTATGGGCTGAACAAGCTCCGAGCTCTGACTCCGTGATAGACCGGATATTGTTGTTACGTAACAAAAACACGGAAGTCTGAAACGGCTCGTTTCACACACATTTACAGAAAGGTGGAGAAATCAGAACAGGGGCAGAATGGATTTTTTTCATTCTCGGGGGGTTTGTAGACATGCCAGGGACACATATTTCAGGTAGAGAACCATTAAAAAGTCCATTTTGCATGATATGTCACCTTTAAAACCCTCACATACAGTGGAGTGTTGCTCTGCTGTGTATCATCCACTTTCAAACAGACGGGTCTTGATATAAAAACAGTGAAGGTATTAGTGAGTTAATTTGCATGCACATGCCAGATGATTGGTGCCATCCCTCCAGGGGGCAAAAAAAAGCTTCTTTGAAAGAGAGACGGTGTGACTTCTGCTTTCTGAACTGTCACTCCTCTGTTAAAAACAAGATCATTTCACAGCTCAAAGTAAAATGCTGCAGAATGATAGAAACCCTCAGAAAGGTTTGATTTTATAACCCCAAGAGAATAACTGTAAAATGCGATAAAGCTAATATTTAACTGTGTTTTTTTATGTTGTTAATTTTTGATTCTTCAAACCTTGAATCTGCAGTTTCAGCCAAATCATAATGCGGGACAGTCCAATTAATACTTCCATACATGGAAAACTTTTCCTAGAACTTACTTTCAAAGCTGAAGAATACACATACAGACAAACACGCACGTGATGCGATGGTCTCTTGAGCATGGAGACATTTGAAAGGGAATATTCTGTAAATATGGTAAAGACAATCAGAAGAGCACTCTGGGGATTTTTCTCTGAGTAGTCTCTGTGATGAGGAGCTGACAGAATCACTACAGAGTAAACATGAATCGTCACCAGTCGTCAGCAAACTTCTTCTGCTGCCACATAAATCATCCCACATCTATTCCCTGTGGCTTTGCAGAGTTTTTCATGTTCTCAAACACTGACTGGAATACTACAGGGCTCTAACTATGGATTCAGGAAATGAGTATTCTGCAGATTATCTTAATAATAATTTCGTCAGTCCATTAAATTCCTCAAAATACTTCAAAATGTCATGTACAGAATTTGTGTCCAGTTCAAACCCCAGAATCAAGATAGAAATAGCAGCAAATCCTCACATTTAAGAAGCTAGAACCAGTTAATACTTCACATTTTGGTAGAAAATGACCCCATTAAAAAAGTGGCACTGTGTTTCTTCAAAGCTGAGCACAGAGAGAAAAACATCAAGATGTGTAATGTGTGAAAGGATAATGAGCTCCTGATTTGGCAGGGTGATATGAAATGGGAAGGACATAAAAAAAAAAAAAAAAAAGGGACTGTGGTGCAACACTTCCTCTTCCAGCCACAAGAGAGCAGTGTGACATCATGCAGGAGAGACCACCAATGAGACTTCAGCAGGTGAGGCACAAAAAGGAGTCCCCTGCAGTGATGTTCACGTCTTCTTTAACTCATTGTCTCTTTGATGAGCTCTGCAGGACGTCTGCGCTTTCTACTGCGGCTTCAACTAATCTATGCTGACCAAGGAGGAGTTGTTAAAAGCACAGAGCTACACACACCCTGACACACACTCATGGGGATGTAATAACACAGTGTAAGTATGAATCATGCTTGGCTGTGTAATAACATCCCTGTGTGGTGAGCTTGTAGCAGGTTTCCACAGGTGGATGACAGAGCAGTGAGAAGAGCAAAGGGATACTACGGACTTTGTTTACACCCTCTTTTGAAAGGGACCCAGCTCTCATGTCTTTACCTCATTTATTGACTAACTGTTCTGCAGTACACCTGCACACAGAGATCAGGTTATTAGCTTAGACTACAACTACCACAACGCTTCCTTTACCCAAACTTAAAACCTGACTCTTCTGCAAATATGACACTAAAAGAACTTTGATTTTGAGGAATATAAATGTTCTTTTGGATTAACTACACTGACCTTTATTGGGTCATCAGTAGGTGGTTTTACCTCAGTGGACATTTAATGATTTACATCCTTTAAAAGCCAGTCTCAGTTAAATTTCACTTTTCATATTTGATCATATGGAGTCTTTTCAGTCTGCAGAGGAGGCGTTACAGTAGAGAAGCACTGATTGTAAAAATCTGTTTAAAGACAAGAATTTAGCACACATACAAATTTGCATTCAATCTCCACATCTGTTTTCAAGTTATCTGTAGTATTTGGTGTATTAAACTTGTTGCCAGCAGCATCCCTCCTCTTAAATGTCACTGCACCATGTCTTACAAACTACATGTCACTGCTCTCTCTCTCAGAGACGCTGTAATACTCCATCCCTGCTGACATTTTCCTTCACGGCTGACCATGAAAACAAATCAGAGTTCCTCCAACAGGTGACTTCTTCTACTTCTCTGAATCAGCGGTGAGGTATACTAGCATTACACTGAAGCAATAACAGAAAATGACCAGCTTCTGACTGCAGAGCACGGCACATTGTGTACTGATAGGTGCATTATAGTATTGGAACTTGACTTGAGTATTTTTGATTTTGTGCGCCTTTAAACTTTAACTCCACCACAGCTCTGGGGGTGAAACTTCCTGTGATGCTTTAAAACTAAAGGATGCTTTGTGTTCAGATTTGTAATACTTACACATTTACTTTCACAACCCAGCAGTGTTTATTCAGTCCTACTATGGTTTGCTCCATCTCAACACCTGGTGATGACTTATTCAGAACAATCAAAGCATGATGATTATTTTAAAGTACTGTTGAGACATCTTAGTTTAGGAACTTTGCTTGTGAGGAAGTTGGTTGCAGTCTTGCGTTTCTGCTTTCTGGATGTGAGAGTGTGATATTTTGTTCCAACGCTATGCAAGACCACAAAAAAGCTTAGCTGTTGTTCCTGCATTGAAAGATCTAACTTCCTCCTCCACCACTGTCCAACACTCAGTGCTAAAAAGTCCTAATACATACACTACCAGTCAAAAGTTTGGAAACACCTTCTCATTCAAGGATTTGTATTTATTTTAATTATTTGAAACACTGTAGATTAATACCAAAGACATCAAAACTATGAAAGAACATATATAGAATTATTTAATGAACAAAAAAGTGTTAAACAAAGCAGATCATGTTTTATATTTTAGATTCTGTAAAGTAGCCCCCTTTTTCCTTCATGACAGCTTTGCACACTCTTGTGCCTTGTGAAGAGTTCATTTGTAGAATGACTTGCCTTCTTAATGTGTTTGAGACCATCAGTTGTGTTGTTTAGAGGTAGGGTTAGTACACAATGGATAGACCTATTTGACTACTGTTGTAATCCAGATTATGGCAAAACCAGATTATGTCATAGTTTTGATGTCTTCAGTATTAATCTCCGGAACCTAAGGTCTTCAGACCTGGGTCTCCTCTCCATCCCCCGGACTAAGCTGCGGACCTTTGGGGACAGAGCATTCAGTGTGGCAGCCCCCACTCTGTTGAACTCTCTCCCTCCCTCCCGACACCCGCAGCGCCCCAACCCTGGACACTTTTAAGAAAGCAGTCAAAAAGCACCTTTTCCTCAAGGCCTTTCCCCATTAGATATTAGCCCTATTTGACCACTGTTGTAATCCAGATTATGGCAAAACCAGATTATTTCATAGCTTTGATGTCTTCAGTATTAATCTACAATGTTGAAAATAAATAAAAACCATTGCATGAGAAGATGTGTACAAACTTTTGACTGGTAATGTACATAAATACGTTGCATGCTTATTTGGCTCCTTTTAAAACACAATTCAAAGACTTCAGGAGGGGATATATGACACAAGATATGGGTCTCCTTCAAAGGTGGATGTAAATATGAAGACAAATCTTCAAGCAGTGAACGCATCAAAGACCTGTTTCTAAACCCAGCAGCTACCTGTGTGCTCTACAGGCTCTAACCTTAAGGGACTAACAACTACCCCTGAATGGTTTGTCCTCACCTTCACCAGCACCTTCACTCAGCTAGTCAGGCAGGACTTGTGACTCTCTAGAGAGAGAGGTCACGGGGAGAAGTCAAGGACTGCAGGCGCTTAAACTGGAGGCTGTGTTTGGGGGTCTGGGGGTGAACCCTCCACATCCTCATTAGCTGCTGCTGCTGCTTTGAGCCAGCTCTTGGCAATCGGGACAGGTGTAAGTCATCTCATGTGCGTTTTCACCCAGCCAGACCACCGTCCCGTTGGCGTCCGACTCTTGGGCTTTAAGAGAGCGATGCACTTTGGCACAGTAGCTGCTGCTCTCGCAAGAAGACGGCATGAAGGGAGGAAAGGAAATAAAAAACATGACAAATGAACGGTGATGTGAGAGGGGCTGGACGATGGGGAGGGGATGGGAGGGGCGGCTCTTCCTCTCATGAGGGGAAAATGAGGGTTTGGTTTGATGAATGAGGATGATGATAGAAAGGGGAAATTAAACTCTTCAACTCACCAAGCTAGGTATATCATAGACACTATGAATATGAGGAGCACAAAGGCTCCAGCTGCTACACCGTACACCCACATCTTCAGCTTCCCATCTGTGGAGGAGGTGGCTTGTCAGTTTCTGGGTTTACACGTAAACATGGCACCAACAGCTAATACAAGCTGCAACACTTTAACAGCTGCAGAAAACTTTCACACATCACTTCTCCTTTTGTTTCAGTAACACTTTATGATAAAACGAAACAGTTCAGTATGAAGTGTTACCCCAGAAATATGATACACGTAACATTCCATCTGATGCTTAAATGCAGGTGCAGAAGGAAACAAAGACACGAGATCCAAAGAGTTCAAGGAAGGAGAGAAAGCAAGTGTTATCATTCCTTTCTTTCTTTCTTGATCTTAAATTTGAAAATATTTTATGTTTTCATGCTCATGTTTGTTTAATGTCATATTTCAAATTGGATATTTTCTGTCAAGGTATGTCGTTATGGAATTAACCTGATATTGGATCTATTAGATGTTGGGCAAACGGACACCCTGCGGGGGTGTCAAGAGGTCTGAGCCAGCTTCGGGCTGCGACTCCACACAGGAAAGATTCAATGTGTGAGTCTTAATCCTTGGGAAGAAGTTCTGAGATGAATCAAATGATTAAAGGTTCATTTCGCTTAGGACAAGATAAGTTGTGATTCTGTGTCCGGTGGGACAGTAAGACTCTGAAAGTTACAGACTTCAGAGCAGTGAAGGGGGCTGATTATTTAGAATAATCCCTCCTAATTTAAATAAATAATAAGACTCAACACCATTTGCTATGCACGTTAAGTTACATAAGAGAGAGAGAGAGAGAGAGAGAGAGAGAGAGAGAGAGAGAGAGAGAGAGAGAGAGAGAGAGAGAGAGAGAGAGAGAGAGAGAGACAGAGAGAGACAGAGAGACAGAGAGAGAGAGAGAGAGAGAGAGACAGAGAGACAGAGAGAGAGAGAGAGAGAGAGAGACAGAGAGACAGAGAGAGAGAGAGAGAGAGACAGAGAGAGAGAGAGACAGAGAGAGAGAGAGAGAGAGAGAGAGAGAGAGAGAGAGACAGAGAGAGAGAGAGAGAGAGAGAGAGAGAGAGACAGAGAGAGAGTAGATCAAACATAAACAGCCGCATATAAAATGTAAATGTCTTAAGTGTTTGCTGTGTGTTTTTGATGACTGTTACTGTTCTGGTTTTTGTTTTTAACTCTGTAAAGCACTTTGAATTGTACGGAGGAGGATTAGGGCCACCAGAGAAATAAAAAAATTAGAATTTTCGAGAAAGAAAACTTGAAATTTTTGTGAAAAAACTTGAGATTTGTGAGTTTGTAAAGTCATAAATCTATAAGAAATCAAACTTGAAATTATTTGAGTTTATAAAATCGTACATTTTTGAGAAAAAACTTCAAAATTTCGAGTTCTTAAAGATGTAAATCTGTGAGAAATCAAACTTGAAATTTTTGAGTTTATAAAGTGATACATTTACAAGAAAACTTTGAATTTGTAGTTTGTTAACGAGCTGCCCTTTGCCCATTTCACTGCATCATGGACCCACTTGAGAGCCTTATCAAATTGTACTTCCTACTTGGACTCAGCAAGAAGGACGTGCTGGACTCCAGCGGCAACAGCTTCTACTACTCGTCTCATCACTATCACTTCTCTCTCTTACTCCCCTCTATCTGTCTTTCCAGACCCAACTCAGTCGAGGCATGATGGCTGTCTAACATGAGTCTGGTTCTGCCTGAGGTTTCTGCCTGTTAAAAGGAAGTTTTTCCTCGCCACTGTAAATAGCTAAATACTGCGATGTGCAATGCTCATGATGGATTAAGGTGGGGTCAGACTGAGTCTTACCCTGTCTTGAAGTTGGGTCTCTGTTCATAATTTGACATAGAGTGGTCTAGACCTCCTATGTTTGTAAAAAGTGTCTTGAGATAACGTTTGTTGTGATTTGGCGCTACACAAATATAGATTGATTGATTAAAGGAGATACGACTGATTTTAGCCCAGAATCATCACATTATTCTAAGCATCCGGACTTTCAAAATACATTGATGTATATTGAGGCTATTCAGAAGAAAGCAGAAAGTTTTTTAGTTTTTTCTGGAAAATCTACGACTTTATAAACTTGCAAATTACTAGTTTTTTGTAGAAAATTTCGAGTTTTCTTTCTCAATAATTCAGTTTTTTTAAATTTCTCTGGTGGCCCTAATCCTCTTCTGTAGAATTGCTCTTTGTATGAATGGTGCTTTATAAATACACTTGCCTTGCCTTGCCTTTGCACTAACATTATGTGCATAAATCAGATGTACTGTCCCTAAATGAGGTTTATGACCACTGAATTTAATTCTTAAGCTACACTTAAAAAAATAAGTAAGAAGCGTGCTGCAAAATCAAGTGAACTTTCAGAAGATAAACGACACCAGAATAACTCTACGTGGAGACATTTGCAAGTATTTGCTCCTGACAGCAACAACTCAATCTCCTCTGCACTCATGCATCCTAAATGTTTCTGTTGTTGTCGTGCACCATCAGGCGAGACTCTCTGTGCAGATGCAGTCTTCAAAAGTTAATGTACACCAGCAGTTTCAGATTAGTGAGCAGAGTTTGTACGAGCATCAGAGCAGACTGGAACAGGAGGTAAACATGTCTGATACATATCTTTGTTTTAGGGTGTCAGGTCTGATGTCATGCACGGCTGCAGGTACAGATATGTGATGTTAATTAGACCTTGTTAACACTAATTCTGCAGAAGTTAAATCATATTCTGTGTATGTGCTTTTTAAAACCTCTTAGTTTAAGGATTAGATGATGCTCTGAGGTGGATTGTTAAATCTTCTCCCTTTAGATTTGCCTCTGAAGGAGAATATGTAGTAATAATAAAACAGAGGTTGTTAGTACGATGAAAAAACAAGTCGTATATTCTTGACTTAAAAACTTTCAAACACAAAGTCTTAAAGGCGATGATGTGTAAAGATTTACTGACCTTTATTCTGGAAGGATGACTATTCGTCTACATTGACAGTAAATACATATAGGCAATATTTTAAGCTGTCATTGTTTGCACGCTTTTTTTATTTCCACTTTTCTGTTGTTGTGAAAGATTAATTACACTGTCAAAGTAAAATTTCCAAAAAATATAAACCAACTATGTCTGCATCCTCTCGCCTTCCTCCACATTTCTGACTCAGAAGCATTTCTTGAGGTGGTTTTTATAATTACGACTTGACAACTGGAAAATAGGAGCCTCTGAAGAGTGCATTAAGGCTGGCTAAGTTCTCCCAGACATGACAGTTAAGAGATTAAAGGTTTTCACTTGACAGCACATAAACACTACTTTAGCACTTCTTCACGGCTGGATGTGTCTCTTGTATTTCTATACTTTTAAATTCCTAAGTAAGGACAGGTTGTGTGTTCTGTGATCTGACCTGGTCCGTAGGGCTGCAGGTACCAGGTCCGGCCGGTGCGTCCGGGCAGGATGGTGCTAGGCAGGGTGGGGTTAATGGCACGACTGGTCTTCACATCCCCTCTCTTGTCTCCTGCAGTGGGGATCTCCAGGATGGGGATGGGGGCGCACTGGTCCAGCAGCCCAGTGGGAGACAGCACCTCTGTGAATCCCTCCTCACATGTGCAGAAGTTGGCCTGCAGGGGGCAGCAAAGATTCATGTTTGGTTTGAGACGCATGTACAGTAGACCCAGAGGGAGAGCTGGGCAAAGTCAGCATGACATTAAGATAATGTGGGGGGGGGGGGGGGATTTGTTGGTTTTGCAGGGTCGGTGACCCATCACAGTATGGTCACAAGGTCAGGTCCTGTGTGTCAGTAGCAGTGTGTGTCAGCAGCAGTGTGTGTGTGTGATCTCTTATTCGTTCAATCTGGGAAGAATTGCCTCAAGACAAAATGCAATAACCGTTCTCATCATAGAGCTCTTACTGAGTCTGACTGACTCAATTTGAATTCCCCAAGGTTAAATCAAAACATTTAACAAATGCAGAACACAATGACCTTCTTAATATGAAGATTAAAAGAAAATCTATAAGCTAATTAAACTTCAAGAGGAATTTCTGGTCATTTTAAACCTTATTTTGTGCATGTAAACTGGTTTGTTAATGACATATGGTTACAAAATACATACAAATGACTCAAGTAGATCAGCTCAACAAGCTGCTGCTAAACAGAATTAAATGACCTAAACCTAACACAGGACTTCCACCAAGTCCATGTCTGGTCCGCCTCTGATCCGCTGCGGTCCGACTCAGTGCTCTCTCGTCCGTCAACACCCAACGGTTGCGTTTTCAGAACACAGCACGGAGCAGGACCGCCGGACAGCTGGAGTCATGTGACCAAGGTTTTCCCGCAGTAATTACATAATCAAGGATTCTCCTCCTCCTCCTCTCCTCATCCGTGTTGTCTTTCTGGTCCTCTGAAAACCTCTGACTTGTTGACTCCAGGCCTGGCTCCGCTCATCACGACGGTTTGTTGTTGTAGTTAAGTGAAATACGATCTGATGATAACACAGAGTGCTTTATTCTGAAAATTAACCGGATGTTTTCATTTTGTTTTGGTGCCTGACTTCCTGTCCCGCTCCATCTACTCTGTTGAGATTGATGCGTCATGCTCCGGCATCGGGCAAAAATAGAAGTCTTGCGTATCTGATCCGCAGCCGGAATGCAATGGAGCGGATCCAGTGGAAGTTAACACATTGACTAGAATAGAAACCTATCAGATCCTGTGCCGTGACGGATCGGAAACAGACCGGACTTTGGCTGTAAGTCTTACAAGAGCTGTGTCTGATCAAAGTATGTCCACTCCAACTGCTTGTTTTTATCACTGAGAACTCATCTGCATCTGGAATTAGAACGTGATCTGTATCTTGGTAAGGTAATGTTACAGTGAGAAGTGTAAAAAGCTGCCAACTACATGACGTCTGAGTCTGACTTTTCAGATCGTATGTAGGTGTAAAAGCAGTCTGTACAAATGGTTGGCTTCAGCACCTCCATCTTTGTTCTGCTCTGAACTCTGACAGTGAATTCAGCATCAGGTGTGACCTGGATATCAGAGGCTCCAGTGTCTGACAACATCATGAAAAGAGAATCCAAACCTATCCTCTTAAACTATCCTTGACCTTCACTTCTGATCACCATTAATACCAGAGGACCCTGCTCTCTCAGTAGAGATATTCTCATAACATTTGCAGAAAACATTTTGTACCTTTTCATTTCTTAGACCATAAAATATGCAACTACTGTGCAAAGGTTAAAAGTAACAGAGTAACCCTCCAATAAACAGTGAGTGTAGAATTATCATGCTTGTTCAGGGATTGAACTGTTGACCTCAGTAGTGCTAAGCCCGCTCCTCATCAGATCACTCTGACCTGCTTATTCTGTGGTTATTAAATCTGTTCCCTCTCCCTCTAATGCAGAGGATGTTCTGCCTTTAATGTTTGTTTAAATTTGTTCATGTTAAATGTACAAGATACTAAAATGTGAGATTTACCAGCTGGTGCATCCAGTGGACACAGATTTGTCTGCTGCAGCGTTGAGTGACACTACAGAAAATCGGTTCAACATCTTCATGTTTGTGTCGTTTCATTCCCTGCTGATTTCAGATTCAATAGTTGCTGCAGAGTGTCACGGTGAGTGCAGAGACCTGGGGACCTGTGCTTTCAGGTGCATGTTGTTTTTATTGCTTTTATTGTGTTTACCCAGCTTTTTATTGTGCCTCTCTCTGCCTGTAAACAAAATATTTCTTCCTGAGATTTCCTTCCATTGCTCGTGTTTACAGCCAAATTGTTGATTTGATAACAGAGAGCTGCTCACCTCGCTGCAGAAAGACTTTGGCATGAGACAGGGAGGGTCACAGGAGCTGTTATCCACTGGAGGGTTCATGGGAGGACAACCTCCTGCAGGTGAAAAGACAATACAATCAAACAGGGAACATGATCTGTTAAAAGAATATAACAGACATTTAGTGAATCTGTGTGTCCTGCGAGATGTACTCTCTCCTGATGGGCAGTAATGGTGTTGCTACCTGAAGTTAAAGTATTAAAGGACACCACACGACATCCAGGAGGGAGCAGTTAGAGAAAATTGCAAACAGAAAAGCAAACATTATGTCACAGTTTTTCAAGTAAAGACCCTCAGATTCAGAATCAGGAGTACAAATATCAAAAGCCTTCATTAAATATGTACAGTATCTAACAAAAGTAAGTACACCCCTCACATTTCTTCTAAAGCTGATGCACAAGAAAGCAGCAAATGGTTTACTAAAGACCAGTAGACTAAGGACATAGATTACTGGAACCATGTCTTGTGGTCTGATGAGAATAAGATACATTTATTTGGTTCAGATGGTGTCAAGCGTGTGTTGGGGCAATCAGGTGAGGAGCACAAAGGCAAGTGCGTCTTGCCTACAGTCAAGCATGGTGGTGGGAGTGTCATGGTCTGGGGCTGCATGGGTCCTCCCAGCACTGGAGAGCTCCAGTTCATTAAGGGAACCGTGAATGCCAACATCTCCTGTGACATACTGAAGCAGTACTTGGCCACAGGGCAGTATTCAAACATGATAACAACCCCAAACACACCTCCAAGACGGCCCCTGCCTTGCTAAAGAAGCTGAGGGGGAAGTTGATGGAGTGGCCAAGCATGGCTCCAGACCTAAACCCTATTGAGCATCTATGGGGCATCCTCAAACGGAAGGTGGAGGAGCGCAAGGTCTCTAACATCCACCAGCTTTGTGATGTCTGCATGGGTCCTGCCGGCACTGGGGAGCTACAGTTCATTGAGGGAACCATGCATGCCAACATCTCCTGTGACATACTGAAGCAGAGCATGATCCCCCTCCCTTCAAAAACTGGGCAGCAGGACAGTACTCCTACATGATAACGACCCCAAACACACCTCCAAGACGGCCACTGACTAGCTAAAGAAGCTGAGGGGGAAGGAGATGGAGTGGCCAAGCATGTCTCCAGACCTAAACCCTATTGAGCATCTGTGGGGCATCCTCAAACGGAAGGTGGAGGAGCGCAAGGTCTCTAACATCCACCAGCTCCGTGATGTCTGCATGGGTCCTGCGGGCACTGGGGAGCTACAGTTCATTGAGGGAACCATGCATGCCACCATCTCCTGTGACATACTGAAGCAGAGCATGATCCCCCTCCCTTCAAAATATGGGCCACAAGGCAGTATTCCAACATGATAACGACCCCAAACACACCTCCAAGATGGCCCCAGCTTTGCTAAAGAAAATGAGGGTGAAGGTGATGGAGTGGCCAAGCATGTCTCCAGACCTAAACCCTATTGAGCATCTGTGGGGCATCCTCAAACGGAAGGTGGAGGAGCGCAAGGTCTCTAACATCCACCAGTGGAAGAGGATTCCAGAGGCAACCTGTGAAGCTCTGGTGAACTCCATGCACAAGAGGGTTAAGGCAGTGCTAGAAAATATTGACACTTTGGGCCCAATTTGGACATTTTCACTTAGGGGTGTACTCACTTTTGTTGCCGGTGGTTTAGACATTAATGGCTGTATGTTGAGTTATTTTGAGGGGACAGTAAATGTACACTGTTATACAAGCTGTACACTGACTACTTTACATTGTATCAAAGTGTCATTTCTTCAGTGTTGTCCCATGAAAAGATATAATTAAATATGTGCAGAAATGTGCAGGACTTTCATATTTTTAAAGTTTAAAGTTCATCCACAGATTTTTTCCTCGAATGCAAACACACACTGTCCGTGGATCAGTGTCGCTGCTGCAGCCAGGTTTATTTTTGAAACTCTTCTGGGTGAGAAACCACATGTTCATGTGTTCTACATGGCTGAATAGCTGAACAGGCTGCCATCGCCCACCACCTTTTGCTCCTTATAGATATAAGTCCCTGGGTTTTTTTGAACAGTGTGCTACATTTCTGACATTTCTGGTATAAAATGTTCCTCCTACATAAAACTGCTGAGGGGCTTCACAGCTGCTGCAATCTCTCAATTTAAGAAATTCAGCTGCACTTGACATCATTCAACAAATTAAGATCACTGCTCATCACCAGATGTGTGTATTTCTCAACAGAGTTCTCATTAAAGTTATTTCAAAGATCCAAATTCTGAAGTCACACAAATTTATACAGAGCAACACGAGAGATATTTCTTCTAGAAAATGTTTTCTGCTCCTCAAATCTAAATATTTGATTAGCTTCTCTCTGTTTTATTGTATCACACTGAGTATTTGGGTTTCCTTGTTGTTGCTCAGACATCATGAGCAATTTAAATATGTCAATCTTGCCTTTGGGAGGCTTTGATGGATGTGAATAAACACTCACAGACCAAACCAATTAACTGAGAGAAGAAGTGGCAGGTTTTTCTTTTTTTTAAATGAGAGGAATCAGTAATGCCAAACACGGGGTGAATTCAGCGAGAAACACAGAGTGAGATCACTCAGTGCTTTTCTTTTAGTGGAAGGGATAAAATTATGTTCACCGTCCATCTTTAAATGATCCTGAAATGTTCTGGATTCAGTTTCTTCCTGACACAAATATCATTTCACCACCGTGATGTCAGCCATCGGTTTGATATAGACCGTTTTTAAGCCTCAGATCTGTCATGTTCGGGTACCATCGTGTTCTTTGGAGGCAGAAGTGACCAAAAATTGGATGAATGGTGAGAATGCTTCGTCTCTATCATGTTGACAGATGGCTGTGGTGGCGACTTGTCAATCACAGGTAGCCATGTCCTGAAGCATTCCTGGGTTTAAAGTCTCTTTTGCTTCAAAAGGGATCACAGTTCATAAAAATAACATCATGCTGCAAGGAAGAAGATGTGGAAGTATTGATTGAGCCCATACACAGGGCCTTCTCCATCTGTGCCCCAAAAACTGTGGAATTCTCTTCCCCCCACCATCCGATTCTCCCCCTCTGTTGAGACTTTTAAAAGTAGTCTTAAAACTCACTTTTATTCATTAGCTTTTAACTGCTCTTAACCACACTGGCTCAGATACTCACTGCACTGTTAATTGTATTTCTTGTCATTACTGTTGTTATTATTACTGTTAATTTCATTTTTAATTATATTGCTCTTTTACCACTCTTCTTTCCCTCTCTCTTCCTCTGTTTGTTTTTCTTCATTTGCTCTTTGTTTTCCTCATTTTCTGTTGTAAAGCACTTTGGATCAACTGTGTTGTGTGTAAACTGCTATATAAATAAAGTTGATTTGATGTACACTACCAGTCAAAAGTTTGGAAACACCTTCTCATTCAAGGGTTTGTATTTATTTTAGTTATTGTAAACACTGTAGATTAATACCAAAGACATCAAAACTATGAAAGAACATATATTGAATTATTTAATTCACAAAAAAGTGTTAAACAAAGCAGAATATGTTTGATATTTTAGATTCTGTAAAGTAAGGCAAGGCAAGGCAGCTTTATTTTTATAGCGCATTTCATACACAAGGGCAACTCAATGTGCTTTACATTAAAACATTAAAAGCATTGGAAACATTCAGACAAGCATAACAGAACATAATTAAAATTACAAATATAATTAAACAGAAAATTAGAAATATATTAAAAATTACATTAAAATTTTAATTTAAAGTGGGTTAAAATAATCTAAGATAGGAAGGCAGTGGCAAATAAAAAGGTCTTAATGTTTGATTTTAAAGAGGTGAGAGTTGGAGCAGACCTACAGCTTTCAGGGAGTGTGTTCCAGATATGTGGTGCATAATGACTAAACGCTGCTTCACCATGTTTCCTTCTGACTCTAGGGACTGAAAGCAGACCAGTACCTGATGACCTCAGAGGTCGAGGTGGTTCATAAAGTAGTAGCAGATCAGCCTAAACCATTCAGTGCTTTATAAACCATCAGCAGGATTTTAAAGTCTATTCTCTGACAGACAGGAAGCCAGTGTAGAGATCTAAGAACTGGAGTGATGTGGTCTACTTTTTTGGTCCTTGTTAGGACTCGAGCAGCAGCATTCTGTATGAGCTGCAGCTGTCTGATGGACTTTTAGGGAGTCCTGTAAAGACCCCGTTACAGTAGTCTAGTCTGCTGAAGATAAATGCATGGAGGAGTTTTTCTGCATCCTGCTGAGACATAAATCCTTTAATCCTTGATATATTCTTAAGGTGATAGTAGGCTGACTTTGCAATTGTCTTAATGTGGCTGCTGAAATCAAGGTCTGAGTCTAAGACTACACCAAGGTTTCTGGCTTGGTTTGAACATTTCACCGTTGCAGATTGGAGCTGAGCAGTAACCTTTAACCTTTCTTCCTCCAAAAACAATCATTTCAGTTTTTTCTTTGTTTAAGTAGCCCCCCTTTTTCCTTCATGACAGCTTCGCACACTCTTGGTATTCTCTCAGTCTGCTTCATGAAGTGGTCTCCTGGAATGGTTTCTAATTAACATGAGCCTTGTCAAGAGTTCATTTGTAGAATGACTTGCCTTCTTAATGTGTTTGAGACCATCAGTTGTGTTGTTCAGAGGTAGGGTTAGTACACAATGGATAGCTCTATTTGACTACTGTTGTAATCCAGATTATGGTAAAACCAGATTATGTCATAGTTTTGATGTCTTCAGTATTAATCTCCGGAACCTAAGGTCTTCGGACCTGGGTCTCCTCTCCATCCCCCGGACTAAGCTGCGAACCTTTGGGAACAGAGCATTCAGTGTGGCAGCCCCCACTCTGTGGAACTCTCTCCCTCCCTCCCGACCAGAGGTGGGTAGAGTAAACCGAAACAGTACTCAAGTAAAAGTACTGTTACTTTCTAATGATGTTACTCAAGTAGAAGTAAGAGTACTCATAGAAATAAGTACTTGAGTAAGAGTAAATAAGTACCTAAAAAAAAAACTACTCAAGTAATGAGTAACTTGTGAGTAGTATCATATATAAAATTGTACTGTATTGGAAATGCTAATAACAATGTGAAGTGCACACTGCCTTTAATAAAGTGACATAAATAGGAAAATGCCAAAATGAATGCTGTTAGGCATGGTTTACTTTCAAACATTAAAGAAAGAGAAGCTGCAATGTGCACAAACTAATGTACCCGCTTTCATTTCTTAAAACAAGCTAGAACTTCAAACTGTCTGAGATGTCATCAGAACTCCAGAACATTAATACTCCAACATTACAATAAAAAATATATCTATGCCTTCCAAACTTTCTTTTTTAACCTTTGACTTATTTTCAGTACATCTTACTTAAAAACATAACTTGAAAATACTAAAACAACTTGGAAGTGTTTAAAAAGGCCATGAACTCAGTCCTGAAGAATCTCTCTGAGGTGACTGTTGAGCTTCAGAAGCAGCTGTTTTTATTAGCATGCTACCTTACTGCTCTTATAAGTTACTTTAGATTACTTTCCAACATTTCTAACATGCTTTTAAGATTTAATGTTAACCAGTATGATCCTAAGCTTACCTAACTGTACCTCACCATGACATGCTTTTAAGATTTAATATTAACTAGTATGATCATTAGCTTACCTAACTGATAACTAACTATAACATGCTTTTAAGATTTAATATTAACTAGTATGATCATTAGCTTACCTAACTGATAACTAACTATAACATGCTTTTAAGATTTAATATTAACTAGTATGATCATTAGCTTACCTAACTGATAACTAACTATACCATGCTTTTAAGATTTAATATTACCCTGTATGATCCTTAGCTTACCTAACTGATAACTCACCATGACATGCTTTTTAAGATTTAATTGTTATATAAGCTCAAGATTTCCACCGTATAGACAAAGTAAGTTATAAGCATAATGTGACTGTTTTTCCTCGTCATTTAGAAGTTATAAGAGAGTCCGGATGTTGGGTACAGGGTAAACATGTTCCTCCAAAGGGGACGCAGGTATTACGCAGCCTCTCTCCCCAGCTGTAGGTGGAGGCGGGGGCGGAGCTACTTCTCCGTTCATTCAGTGTTGAGGCTATTTATAGCTCTGCATCAGAAGGAGCCGCGTGAGAGATCGGCTGAGTATAAATCAATATAAAATGTAGAAAAAAAGGAACGGTAAAAGTAGCGACTGGACAGCCCAATGTAACGAAGTAAAAGTACATATTTTTTAACACAAATGTACTTGAGTAGGAGTAAAAAGTACTCTGCAAAACAAATACTCTCAGAAGTAAAATTTTTTGAAAAAACTACTCAAGTACATGTAACGGAGTAAATGTAACTCGTTACTACCCACCTCTGCTCCCGACACCCGCAGCGCCCCAACCCTGGACACTTTTAAGAAAGCAGTCAAAAAGCACCTTTTCCTCAAGGCCTTTCCCCATTAGATATCCCTACCTACTCCCCAGACCCCCTACCTGACCCTGTGAAGCGACCTTGGGTTTCTTGAAAGGCGCTATAGAAATATCAGTTATTATTTATTATTATTATTAATCTACAATGTTTAAAATAATTAAAATAAATAAAAACCATTGAATGAGAAGGTGTGTCTGGCAGTCTAGATTAAACTTGTCACTATAAGCCTACATTCACATTCAGAGGCCGACCTCAGGTTCAGGTCCACCGCTCTAAATCATACAGTGAAAATTAACCAACTGAAGGCCGGCTCTCTATAAACTCCTTATCATGCTTTGTTGATGTTTGTGAGAGTTCCTTACCGGTGACATTGAGTCCATCCGAGCGCTGACACCACACTAAAGGGCGGCTGGAGTTGAAGCTGCTGCTGCTGAACCATTTGTACTCGTAACATTCGCCCCCTGAGAGCAGAGTAAAACAAACAAACACCTTTAAAGTCTGCGCAGTGGGAGTCTGCAATGAAGACGGTTAATCACATGAGTGACAGATTAATAAAGCAGCTGCTAAATTATGATTATATAATAGGCTGCTGTCATATAATAGAACTATCTTTACAGAGAGGTCCAGTTCAATGTTTTAATCTTCAGTAAGAGCTTTTGCTTAATGACTTTCTATCAATGCTATTATGACTTTATCAATATCTCCATCAGTGCAGTAAATGACCATATTTCCCTACGGAGTCTTGTGTAACCAATCATCAGCCCGGCCCATTTGGCAAGCGTAAATGAACAATTTAACCTTGGACAACGGGGCGATCTATTCTCCTCGGGCTGTGGTACAGTATCGCCGCTGCAGTCGATGGCACGCCTCTATCTGCTGCTTTCACGAGACCATTTGTCTGCGGCCCAGACAACTTCGCCCCTTTGTGTTCTTCACTTTCCTCATTTCTTCCGCTCTTTCTCTCGACCGTGGCGCAGCTGAGAAACGCTTTCTCAAAACCAGACAAGTTATCACTGAATCACACACTTCAGACGGAAACTTCCCACCATCTCTTTAACCGGGAAGATTGGACTTTTACAACTATAGACACATTTCTCAGAGGAAGAGCCGCTCCAGAAGCAGATATAATTCAGAAGTTGTATTATCCACGTTTTTCTGAAGCATGACCCGGACCCTTTTAGGACTTAGAGAGCAGATAGCTGATTTTCAAGCCTATTAATTTTAAAAGCCTCTTTATAACCACATTGTCATAAATGGGCAGCACTTTAACTTGGCTCACACTGCAAGACTTAGAGTCTAATATCAGATTACAGAATGAACTGGTCATGGTCCTCATGTGACCTGCATGCACAAAAGAACATCAAAAAGTAAGTCTAAAGAAGGTAAACATGGAGGCTATTAAAGTGGGCATTTAAGGCTCTTTTCATGGGTCGGTGTGAGGTGAGAGCCAAGGAATTTTGTGAGTAGATGATAACAAGAGAGCTAGAGCCTCTTTAATGCTGAAATGGCTGCTAGCTCTGGAATGAGGTGCGTGTGTGTGTGTGTGTGGATGCAGAGTCAGAGCCAGGAGATGGTGGAGGTATGATGTGAGTGACTTCACAGGAGGAGACTTCAGACAAAGTTTCAGGATGTTAGGAGCTGCTTTTAACTACGTCAGTCAATGTCAGAGCAGAGCAGAGATGTTTAGACATCCAGGCTGATGTAAAAGCTGCATGAATTCAGGTTTGACATTTCAAGCTGAGATCACACTGCAAAAACTAAACCTGTGTCTTTTTTAGGACCACATGACAGAAATAATTGAAGAGACGACTGCATGATATACGTGCTGTTTATACTGTTAGGAATGAAAAATGAGAAAACAAAAGTTTGCATCCTGAATGCAGCAGTACTAGAATGGTTTACAGTGTGTCTGTTACACACTAACACACACAGGGAAGAGACTGATGCAACACAAAGCACTGTTCATACCATAGACCAGGGGTTGGTGTAGGTCGGGGCCACATGGGGGGGTCACGAGACACAAATTGGGGGTTGTGAGATGTCTTCGAGAATGTTTTTTACTTTAAGTTATCTAAAAATATTTATTATTATTATTATTATTATTATTATTATTATTATTATTATTATTATTATTATTATTATTATTATTAGTTATTTTTGTTTATTTACCTTGTTTTCTTATGTTTATCTTCCTTTTTGTTTGTAATGTTGGTTATTATTATTTTTGTATTTTTTTGTATTTGTTATTTTTTCTTCTCTGTTGGTTTTGTATAATTTATATATAATTAGTTAACTTGTGGTGAACAAAGAAACACTGAAATACTGCAAAAAAAAAGTTGAATGACAAAAGTTAACTAAAAATAGTAGATTTTACTCATTACAGTAAAAGTTATTGACAAAAACAGTAGCTAAACTTGAAATAAATCCTTGAAAACAGTACATGTAATGAGTTTTCAGCCTTTCTTTTTGTCAGATGACTCCTAAGTTTAGGGTTAGTGAACAGTTAATTATCAAAAGCATCAGTAGCAGTAGATTAATCATAACGGCACAGGAAACACAGACACATGCTCATATAGGTAGTTCTAATTTTCTCCAGACGCAGCTAAATTAAGACATATTAAATCACTTTGAAGGACAGTGGGGGTCGCGAGCACCTTTATTTTGGGGGTCGTGGGATGAAAAGTTTGGGAACCCCTGCAATAGACTGTATAAATAATGGACGTAGTGTCCATGACGTCACCCATCTGCTTATGAAGCGCTGTTTTGAAGCCAGTCGTCGTCGGCAGACATATTGGAAATGTTAAACTCAACATAACTGCTGTCGAGCGATTGTGACGTAAAGAGGTGGGCTTTGAGCCTCCTAGCCAACAGCTACAGTGTTCCTACCTGTCAATCAAGTCACCTGTGCCTCTCATAATGGAAAACATGTAATCTTAATATCTTTAAAATTGCTGTGTTATAAAATAATTCACCCCCAGTACAGTGTGTGCCGATCTTGAAATGAGCTATCCATACTACACTTGTTTTTTGTACCAGGCTGTAAACATGTTTATTTCTGCTGTAAAGATCGGCTTCTTTGAATTGGTGTGTATGTGGTTTCTGGTACTTCTGGAGCCAGCCTCTAGTGGACACTCGATGAACTGCAGTTTTAAACATTTCCGCATTGGCTTCAATTCTCGCGTCCGGAGGTTGCTGCTTGGTTCATACCTTTAAAACCTTGAATCCAGCTATTGATTGAAAAGAGTGACTGAAATTTGCTTGTGAGGGGCTGGACTAAAATAGCGGAGTTGACTATTAACTCTAGTCTCAGTCAGACGACTATCTGTGTTGGGTGAAACTTTCATTGCAGCAGCAGCAGCAGCAGCAGAACCAACCTCATCACTCCTTGCAGATTTATTTAACATGCAGTAATTCAAGAAGTGATGAGATAATATGTTAACCCCCTAACTAAAGCCTGCAGGAGGATGCTGGGGCAGTGGTAAGATTGAAATTTGAGTGCAGCACTGGTGCAGCCGCAGTGGCAGAGCAGAGGCAGTGACCGGAAATCTTGCAGCTGAAGCAGACCACCAAGTATGGAGGGATGTTTGTCAGGTGATTGTGAGAATGATAAGTGTGAAATCAGTGCAGCTCCAGTTGCCTGCATGAATTAGTTTGCAGGCGTTGCTCCATAAGTGTCAATGTGTGATGCTGATTTTGCATCAAATTACAGGCTAACTTTATTCATTCATTCAAAGTTTTATTGAAGCTTGAAAATCACGCCACATCCGGTATTTGCTGTGATGTTAAGATGCAGAGAAATGCACAATAACAATGAGAGATAACATCGAATCAAATTCTAATAATACTATCTTCTGCTGTGTTCCAAATGCCGGTCGTACTGGTCCTGAAGTCTTAGGTACTAATTGAAGGTGAAAGTTGTGCCTTCATACAGAAGACAGGAATGTTCTCCTGCATCAGGCAAAAAGAACCTTTATGACCAATGGAAGAAGCCGCAGAGATAGACGCAGACGTGGGCTGAGAGATGGTGGGGAATCAAAGAAGTCCTGTGGTATGTGCCTTGCCCATTAGAGCTAACGGAGCGCCCCCACAAAACTCTTTTTTGATGCAACTATTTGATCTGTCTTCCTCTGTCCCTAGCCTCCCTTTCTCCGTCACCGCCCTCCCTCCACTCTCTCGTCCTCCTCCGCCTTCGCCGCTCTTGGCTGGGCCTCTCCTCCTCCTCCTCCTCCCCCTCTCTCTTCCTCGAGTGATGCTGTGAAACCAGGTCAGGCTGCTGAAGACTGCTGTGGGGCTGTGTACAGTAGCCAAGGAGGGAGGAGAAGGAGGAGAGGAGGCGAGGGGAGAGGAGGGGTGTGTGGGTGGGGTGGTGTGGTGTCCGCTCTGCAGACTAAGCCCATGGCGACTGTATGCAATGAGCTTTGGTGGTGGTGATTCACATCCCGCCTTGCACCTAATGGCTGATTAACACGCCTGGGGAGCCGCAGATATTACAGCAGTAAATGAGCATGTGGGGTGGGGGTGGTGCGGGGTTCTGTGTTTGGAGATCTAACTCGAGAAATCCCATCTGGGAGAGCGCCAATTGACCCAGTGACACAGGCAAGCACCAAGTCATCATAGATCCTGGTGTTTATTTTTTCCTCCTTCAAGTTTGGGGCTGAGTAAACAGCTCAGGCTTTGCCTTCTACACAAATACAAGATGTGTGTGGGTTCCTGCGGGTGTCTCAGCCTCTTTTGATGGTCCAACAGACCAATCCAGAGCGCTGGAAGATAGAACAGCCTGCAGGTATGACCCTGAATGTAAGTGTCTTTCCGTGTTAGCCCTTTAATGCACTGACAAGCTCCACATCCTGCCTCCCACCCAGGCTGGAGCTAAACTCAGTCCTTCCTGATCACTGGGATCAGGAAGGAGTGGGTGAGGTAAACAGAGCTGCACCCTTAAAGTGGAAGAGTCACAGCATCATTTGAGGAGGCGGAGACAGTTTGCATTTTGTCGGTCATAATTTAGAGCACTGGTGTTTGGAGAGATCCTCTCCAAAACAAACAGACTGAGTGATTTAACCAACTGAATACATCACTTCACATCAAAATTACTGCAAAATGAGGACTAAAGTTGCATCAGTAAGATGCAGAATGTTTTAAGGAGCCTTGTTGAAGACTCTCACTGTGTTCAGAAACGTGCATTATCATGCAGATGTGTAGCTCTTTTTAATACCATCTGCTATCGCCAGCTCCTGGTACGGTAACTGAGCACAGCCTACAGTAATGTTGATAATTGTGAGGTCTTGTTGCATCAACTGCCTGACCCAAGACTATGTACTATGTATGTTAAGTTACATAAGTACACAGAGAGAGAGAGAGTGGATCAAACATAACTGGCCGCATATACAATTTTAATGTTTGAAGTGTTTGCTGTATGTTTTTATTAATTGTTACTTTTCTGGTTTTTGTTTTTAACTCTGTAAAGCACTTTGAATTGCTCTATGTTTGAATGGTGCTTTATAAATAAACTTGCCTTGCCTTGCCTTGCCTTGCCTTGCCTGAGACCAACTCTCTGAGACTCTTGCCATCTACCTCTGCTGGTCACTTTTGTCATACACTGAGGAGTCTTAACTAACTCTGCACAAGGTTTATTAATCTAACTGTCCACTGT
Organism: Notolabrus celidotus; assembly: GCF_009762535.1. Classification (NCBI taxonomy): domain Eukaryota; kingdom Metazoa; phylum Chordata; class Actinopteri; order Labriformes; family Labridae; genus Notolabrus; species Notolabrus celidotus. The sequence continues at coordinate 4,560,513 of NC_048283.1, read as the reverse complement.
TTTCTTTAAATGCATGATTATGACCTAATGAGGGAGAAAAGCGTTAAAACCAAGCAGCAACCTCCGGTCTAAAAATATGAGTCCAATGCAGAAGTGCTAAAAACTGCAGTTCATCGAGTGTCCACTTGAGGCTGGCTCCAGAAGTACCAGAAACCACATACACACCAATTCAAAAAAGCCGATCTTTACAGCAGAAATAAACATGTTTACAGCCTGGTACAAAAGACGAGTGTAGTCTGGATAGCTCATTTCTTAATTGACACACGTTGTAGGGGGTGAATTTTTTTCTTAAGCTGAAATTTTGAAGATATTGAGATTACGAGTCTTCCATTATGAGAGGCACAGCTGACTTGACTGACAGGCTGGAACACTGTAGCTGTTGGCTAGGAGGCTCAAAGCCCGCCTCTTTACGCCACAATCGCTCAACAGCAGCAATATGGCTGCCACCGCCGATTGGCCTCAAAACAGTGCTTCAGAAACAGATGGGTGACATCACGGATCACATGCATATTTTTTACAGTCTATGGTTAAAAGGTGGTGCTGCTTGACAGTGTTTGTGTGTTTCTGAGGCTTTTAAGCAGTCACCTGATGTCAGAAGGGACTGTAAGCCGAGCTGTTGGTAACTTGTTTGTGGAAGCTCAGCTTTATTTTTAGGTGAGGATGAGATTCCTACCAAGAACTGGATCATGTACAGATGTCACCTCCACATCAGACACAGAGATAAGGGATAAAATGTGTAAAAGAAGCTGAATAAAGCAGTTTTAGTAAAAATCAGTGTCCCTAGAACTCTCCTCAGTTAGAGTTTGAGGGCTGGGAGCTGAGCCGCCACTATTTTGGCGTATTTTCAAATAAAACCTTTCACTCAATTATAAAAGAATGCAGTTAAAAACAGTGAGGTGACTTGAAACACAAAATAAGTTCTTCATCTGGAGTCGTCCAGGCAGCACCGGGCACACAGAAAACTCTGAGAGACACTGCTCACAGCTAGAATAGATCACTTTTGTTATGGATAGATACGCTTGGTGTGAGCTTACAAAAAGAACCAATAGTCAGAGCTCGGTATTGAACAGCCAATTTCAAATCGACTGACAAAGTCTGCTGCAGCTTTGGGAGTAAATGAATTAATGGAAGCTCGGGGCGACTGGCCTGCTGCAAGTTAATTTGCTCTGCACTCGGAGTTCGACTGTCGAACTGAGTTTTCTTCTGTTTCTCAAACCTTCAAGCTGTGAGCAGGTTAAAGATCCCTCCTGTTCAAATATTCCCACCTGTGCAGGGCTGAGACTCCCAGGCCTGGTCAGGACAGAGCTGCAGGTTTTCAGGCTCCTGGGCCAACACGGCTCGAGAGCGAACCTGGACCGAACCGAAGTCCACGACGGCCCCCTTCACGCAGATGCTGACACACGAGCTCCAGTCCGACCACTCCATCAGGTAGCATTCCCCTGCAGGGACAGAGAGAGACAACTTTATGGATATATGTTTGATGATAGTCATCTTTTAAGACACTGAACAAAGCAAACAGTGAAAATCTGACATCCTGCAATCACAGTGACTCCAATGTGATGAGTTTCTGCTTTAGACTGTTTTATTTTGGACAAATTAGACGAGACAAGCAGAAACCTCAGGCTCCAGAAAATTAGGACAGAAATTTTCTTTTCACACTCACTTTGAGACGTAATAATGAATCAGTTTGTTAAAAGAAAACAATTCACATTTTGATTTAAGTAGAAGATCTCATACCTTTGATTTTATTAATCAAATGTGGATGTGAACAATCGTCATTTTACTTTAAATAAATCCCCTTAAACTGGATGACTAAAGGATGCCATGGTGAATAAAAGCCAACATAAAGTCTGTCATTCAATTTATAATAAGAAATAAAACAAAATCAATTAACCATCAAGAGGAAATTTACCACAACTAAACCTGGAGTAAGATTTAACCTCAACACCACAATACAATCAAAACATTGTATTAATCCTAACACAGCAGGTACAAACTTAATCCCACATCACTGAATGACATCTCTCCTATGAGCCATCAGTGTTACCTGGTCAGTGTGGGATTTTTAAAATAACTGCCTTATGACCTGTGAAAAGATTGCTGGTCTGACCTTGAGCCATCTCACAAATCTTTTAATTTCCTGTAAGACAGTGTGCAGCCTCAAGACTAAAAGGTGAACAGCACTTTTCCATCAGGGCCCCAACACGCTAAATTAGATCCTCTCTGTGTCACTCTCAGCAGGGTTCACTTGTGGATCTCTTGGTTGACCCCAAGCGGCAAATATGAGGCCAATGCGGAAGTGCTAGAAACTGCAGTTCCTTGAGTGTCCACTTGAGGCTGGCTCTGGAAGAACCGGAAACCACATACACACCAATTCAAAAAAGCCGATCTTTACAGCAGAAATAAACATGTTTATATCCTGGTACAAAAGACGAGTGTAGTCTGGATAGCTCATTTCTAGATCGGCACACACTGTACGTTTCTAAAGCGGCAATTTCAAAGATATTAAGATTACAGGTTTTCCATTAGGAGAGGCACAGCTGACTTGATTGACAGGCGGGGACACTGTAGCTGTTGGCTAGTAGGCTCAAAGCCTGCCTCTTTATGTAACAATCACTCGACAGCAGTTATGTTGAGTTCAACATTTCCAATATGGCTGCTGCCGCCAGAAACAGATGGATGACGTCCCAGATACTACGTCCATCATTTATACAGTCTATGGTATACCCTCCTGTTTGCTCTTTCTCAGTTCTACAAATTACTTATTGCAGCTTTAGTTTGTGTTTCCATGTTTAAGAGTTTCTAAGGGATGCGAATGGTTTAATGTGGCTGGCATGTGGAAGTAAGCAGCAGGGAGCTTGAACATGTATTTACATATCATATCAAGATGGCTCAGAAGCTTTGAAGACGAAGATCAGGATGCAGGGCAGGTTGGTTTTGATCACATCTGACGACTGTAGCCCATCAAACAGCAGGGGAAATCGAACATGGGTCAAGGGTGGTAGTGCATGAAAGTGTGTGTGCGTGTGCGTGTGTGTGTGTTGTGTGTCAGGATGCCAGGATTCCCAAGCTGTCCTCAGTCCTGCACAAACAGCGCTTGAATTTCCTCCCAAATCACTCTGCAGCACCTCTGAGCTCAGAAAGCAGTCTGTGCTTTTGATTGCCGTTTGATACTTCAGTGCTCCTGCAGTCTGGCAAAAGGCGTTGGACTGACTTGTTATCTAGGGCAGCATTTCTCAGTGTTTTCCATCTCAGGGACCAGCAGACATCTGATGAGTTTTTCTTTCATTTCTATGTGAAATGAGAAATCTGACGGCGGAAACGCACACTACGCGCCAAAATGTAAAATGCATTCAAACTGTGGGTACTTTAAAACAAATCGTGGGTTGAAATAAAGGCAAACACTTTTTCTGCAGAACGTTATAAAGAGACTGAATGACGACTGATCAATTATAAACCAAAATAGACACAGAGCTGTCTGGAAATGAACTCCAAATTTGTAGTTAGTCTTTAGACAGAAGGGAGTAACAGTAGCTCTTCCTTCAGGGATGGCTGACACCAAAAATATGAGACTTTTAAAGCTGCTGTGTGTGAAAATACACTGCTTTTATCAGGCTGCATCATACATTTGGGTTTGGTTTGCATCTTTTCTTATTAAAGCATTGTAGATTTGCCCTATTTACCCAAAGAAGAGAACGTTCAGTCCTCTATGTGCAGAGTGTTTCTTTGCTTGTGGGGCAGAGAAGCGACCGAGCTGCAGACCTGAGGTGCAGAGTCCAGCAGCAGAACACCTGTCTGCTCTGCTCAGCACTGCAAGGCCCCATCAAATCCAGCAGCTGACAAGCCTCTGTCACAAAACCTGACAACAACTCATCAGACTGAACCTTTGAAGTGATAATCCCATCTGTGAGATTCTCTCCCTCCTGTTTTCACTTGGGGTTTAGGGCTGACATCCCCGCTGCTAAGCTGATATTGTGCTGCTTTTTCCCTGCAGTGCTGAGCCATCGCCTGTTAATCACAGTCTGGTCAATGGTGTTGTATTTTGTATTGATGAAGTCTTCAGTAGGCACAATGGTTACCGCTGTTACTGCTAAATAGCCACTTCTTTTATTGATCCCAGGGAAAATGTTTTAGTGCCGCTGCTGCTGGAGAGGATTTGTCACCGTTAAGAGCTGCAACACCCCGAACCGACTTTAAAAAAAGAACATTTCCAAAAGTTTTCGTGAGCTGTGTTCACCCTTAATCAGGGCTCTTAAAGAACTTTCCAGACTGTTATATAAGCCCCCCCACATGTTCAGGGTTTATTGTTGTATCAAGCTGACAAAAATCTTTTCTACGTCTGGATATCGGTCTCAACATACAAAATAAAATACATATGAAAGTGTGATTTAGCATGTGCACAAATCTGAGTAAAATAATATACCTTCATAAGTCTTAGAAAACCTATCATTCCAGGCTTTATCATACGTCAGACAGTGTCGGTGTGGCTTAGACTGACATCTGCCTGACTGTGCACCCAGCAACTGTGCATGAGACAAACAGCATTGAATTGCCTGAGTCAGAAGGCCTGCAACATGAAAATGTTTGATTAAATTCATTCTTGAGTGATGAAAACACCTGCAGTGATAGCTAAGATTTGAGGAAAATGAAGCCAATGTGAAAGTGCAAATACAATGCAGTTCTTTGAGTGTCCACTAGAGGCTGGCTACAGGAAACCTCACTGGAGCACATCTTGAAGTGCTCATCTTTACAGGAGGATTCAACATGAAGGCAGCCCAGTTAAAAAAACGTTTTGGTCTCTGTATGTTATTTATTTATCACTTCCTGCATGGTAAGAACTAATCTGTCTTGAGGCTAAGAGTAATGCATGATTGTTGTAGCTTTTTGTCAGACAGCAAGGCTGTACCCCAAAGTCCATCTCTTTGCAAGATTCTAAGGCTGAAGTCAGTTGGAGTCAGCATTTCCAGCATAATTATCTTTTTGCTTTATAATGCTGTCCATGCTTTAAACCAGGGGTTCCCAAAGTGTGGGTTGGGACACCCTGGGGGGTCGTGAGATAACTTCCAGAATGTTTTTTTTTTTAAGTTAACCTAAAGATAGAACATTTTACCCATTATAGTAAAAAATATCAGCAAAAATAGTAGCTAAACTTGACATAAAACCTTTAAAATAGAAAATGTAATGAGTTTTCTGCCTTTCTTTGTTGCCAGATGACTCCTAAGTTTAGAGTTAGTGAACAGTTAATTATCAAAAGCATCAATAGCAGCAGGTTAATTCATAAAGGCACAGGAAACACAGACACATGCTCATATAGGTAGGGTCATTTTCTGCAGACCAGCTAAATGAAGCCACATTAAATCACTTTGAGGGACAGTGGGGGTCGCGAGCACCTTTATTTAATCCTGGTCGAGGGCTGAAAAGTTTGGGAACCCCTGATTTAAACAATCAATGGGAAAAGCAAGGGCAGAGCCTTTTAAGATGCTGGAGTAAAATCTGAAACATTTGCTAAAGAAATACCTGCAACTGACCAACTAACAGCAAAAATATCAACGTCTATTATTTATCAATGAGATGAATTGTCTGTTAAAGAGAAACTGAGAGCATAAGATCGTTATACAGGTCTGGCTTACAGTGTTGTACTGATTAATGGAGTGCTTTGGACATGTAACTGTGTTTCAATCTGAATGTATATAGGCTGCTAATAAGCACGTAAAAGCTGAGTGCAGGGAGTACCTAATAAATTATCAAACATACATTTAACATCAAGGACAATGAGTAAATTAGAGCCTGATTGTGCCTGCAGCTGAAACAGCTGACTCTCATGTAGTTTCAATAAGTGATAAAAGCACAAATGTATTCATAGGAAAATGTTGTCAGCTGGGACTTTCAAAAAAACAGGAAGCTGTCAATAAAATGAAGCTCAGCGGTCCCCTGAGTGTGGAGAGCGATGTTTTTGAAGGTGGAGTCTGTGTGTGAAGACGAGTGTGAAGGACACAGAGAGGAGACAGCAGGCACTCACTGAACAGAGAGTCTGACGCTCTTCTGATTTAACATATTTATTTTAGACGGAGAAAGGCGAAGTTGAACTCAAAGTCGCAGCTGAGCGGGCATTTTTCTGACCGCAGGGTCATAAACCACATACTTACTTAATGAAATGAAAGTGTACTTCTTTGAGTGGTCTTATATTTCACAGGTTCTGCTTCAAAGTGTAGTTTGTCCTGTAAATCACAGCAGATGTCCAGCTCAGCATAAGGAAGGTGGCCAGGACCTAATCACTAACCGAAAATAAGAAAGCCATCCTGTGAGGGTCGATCAGCACCAGCACTGCCAGGTTTGAGGGTTTGATACCCGCCGGGGCTACTCATGCTGAAAATGTGCACACATGGCACTCTAATAAGATTTGGGTGGAAGCATCAACCACATGGCTCGTTGCATCGGGCTGGGCATGCAGCGCTGCGGTCTTCAGTCAGCTGGTTCATTTTCATATTCGTTTAATGCTTTAATTCTTTTAAAGAAAATGTCAAAGATTTGTTGGTTCCAGTGTTTAAAGGACGATGAATGGAGAGTCTTTGGGTTTAAATCAATCAATCAATCAATCGATCTATCTTTATTTGTAGAGCTCCAAATCACAACAGACCTTATCTCAAGATACTTTTACAAACATAGCGGGTCTAGACCGTACTCTATGTTCTCTTATTAACAAAGACCCAACATCAAGACAGGATAAGATCCAGTCCCATCTTACAGACAGGACTCTGATTTCATCTTGATCCACCATGAGAAGAGCACTTTGCAGTGTTTTAGGCTGTAAAATAATCCAAAGAAGACATCTGAGGAAGTCCCTTTGGATTTTGCCAAATTCTGATCATAATTTTTTTGACATTTTAAAAACATTAAACATAATGAATAATCTGCAGATCAATCTTATAATTCAAACTCATAGCTTTTAATGCACATCTTATTCTCCTCTATCCCTCTTTCCAGACCTATCTCGGTCTCAGCAGATGTGTGTCTAACATGAGTCTGGTCCTGCTCGAGGTTTCTGCCTGTTAAAGGAAGTTTTTCCTTGCCACTGTTAGTAGCTAAATATTGGGAGGTGCAATGCTCATGGTGGATTAAGGTGGGTGAGTCTTATCTTGTCTTGGTGTTGGGTCTCTGTTCATAATTTGACATAGAGTACGGTCTAGACCTCCTATGTTTGATAAAGCGTCTTGAGATAACGCTTGTTGTGATTTGGCGCCATACAAATAAAGATTGATTGATTGATTGATCTTTAAAAAAGTATGTCACTTCAGGTTACTAAAGCTTAAGATTTCTGCAGATGATGCAACAACGTTGGTTGAGGGGGTTCTTGGTTTTTGAGCAATTTCTAGAATTGATCTGCATGAAACACACAAACGTTAAAGGAAGGAATATAACAGTGTGTTTGTAACCTGCTGCAGCTTTACATGCAGTTTATCCATCCAGCAAACTGGCATTAGATGAATTGTGTGTAACTGAGTAGAGGACAGTAAGTTCATGTTAAGGCTAACACCTCTGTCTGGCTCTCTGTTGGATTTGGAGTTGTTTATATCCCAGTAACCCCAGCATCATTACATTTGAGAAGCACATAATTTGGTCATCTTCCTCCTTTAAGCTTTAACATGAAAGCTTGAAAATTGACACGAGCATATCAAGAGGTGGAGGAGGGGTTTGTCTGCACAACAGAGTCTGATTGCGTATAGGATCTTGATTTTTTAATGTCCTTTTATTTCCTATCCTGTGATATGTAAATCACTGTAAATTGCCCTCATGTATCAGAGTCTTCACATAATCCACCTTACTGGAGGAATACTACGAATGCAGCTGATTTTTTTTCAGCAGCCATACCTATAATCAGCATCGACAACACTTCCTCAATCTGCTCTCGTCTTAATCAGCGTTTCTCTTCACATGTGAGGTGAATCAATGAATAAAAACACATCGTATTGTGATGAAGAGCGCATCAGATTCTTATTCTGGGAGGTTGTAGCTCAGTTCTCTAAGCCCTCAGGGTTTTTGTTATCTCGCCCACACAGATTATTGATTGCACCCTCTTGTGTCTGTTATTCCATCTCTCTCTGCATGTATATGATTTAATCACTTTGTGTTTCTTTACTGTACAAATTGAACTGAAGGGGTCGCAGCTTTTATTTAGATTGGCTTCTCAGTCTATTTCGCTGAAAAGGCAGGCGGTCCGAATAGTTTGCATCCACCACATAAAACAGAAAAATAGATCCTGACAGCAGCGCCTCCGGCTCGGCCAGGCACTTCACCAAGCACTGTGAGCAGCTTTCACAGCTAGGAGGCCTGTGAGGGAGATTTTTTTATTTTATCACCACACCAGTGTTTTACACACTGTATGTTAGATTTCTCACCATGAGGTGGATATGGATTTAAATCTCAAACGTGGCAACAGCTCGGGACGGACATCAAGCAAACAGAAGAAAAATAGGGGAGACTGGGAGTAAATATGAGACTGAAATGTGCATGTAGAGTAAAATTGAGACTGGCTGCCTTTGCAGAGGAGAGCAGCGGGCTCGCTGAGTACCTACAGGCAATGAAATACAGCACAGACCAGTAAATTTAACTCGCATAAAAAGGCAGAGTTACACAAAGTGTCTGCTGTAATGTAGTCCATTTATTCTGCCTTCAGGTGAGTGCTGAATCTAGAGGTCATGATCGACACTGAGAGCGACTGGTTAGAGATAAAAAATTCTACCCTGTAACAAAAGTATTTTTAGTGGCTGCCTTGTGATATAAATCAAAATGCAGAAAAGCGTTATGCATTGCAGAGTGACTTCTGTGGTCTGCTCTTTGAACCTGAGAGAAGCTCTGCAAAGGAAATTAAAATGGATCGCTTCACTTTAGACTCCAAACAGACTCCTGCTGCAATGAATAATATTTGACTTTAAAAATCTGATGCTCATACGTTCATGCCTTTACTGAACCGCAAATCTCTACAGTAATGATGATGAATACAGCGCTGCATTAACCTCGGACCAGGAGTGTAAAGATTAAACAAAGCGTTTCGAGTCATTTGACTGCAAACAAACACTCAAGTAATCCTAGCACGCAAACAAACAACAGAGTGGGATTCTGCAGGATGTGTTCACACGCTCGGTCTTGAAGTTGCAGCAATAACAGCGGACAGTTCTTTAAATATTTACACGGCTACAGAGAAGCTCCAAATTCTAAAACGTGGATTCTTCACGCACATCTTCAACTCGGTTTGAAAGTGAGCGCTCAAGATGACTGTCTTTCATTCAGCGCTGACCAAATATGACAGACTGTCAAATCTTCTGTTCTGTTTGAGTCATGGCACAGAATGAATGCCATATGGGCCTGTTGTAAAACATCAGAAGGAGACACTCGTGGAATACTTTGGAAGAATTTGTAGAGCTGATATCTGTGGGTCTGTGTGTTTATGTCACAGATGTATCAGTATTGACGTACCTGTCCTCCACTTTGTTTTTTGACAGTTGACAGGATGCAGAATATAATGCTTAAAGGAACTGTGAGGAGTTGTTACCTGGTTATGAAATAGTCTCACTCTCATACTGAAGCCTCTTATTGACTGATATATTAAAGATTATCAGTCACACGATAACCACACATACACTCGTATGAAAAAGTTTGGGCACCCCTCTGAGGCTGCATAATAATTTACTCTGTCTTCACAGAAAATGATCAAAGTGGCATGTCATTCATTGTCTAATCAAAGCTGAGTACTGAGGTGTTTTCCAGACAAAAACTTTGAGTGTAGCAATACTAAATTGTATGAAATTAAATTAGATGTCAAAAATAGGCTGTGCAAATGTTTGGGCACCCTTGTCATTTTGTTGGTTGAATACCTGTAACTACTTAGCACTGATTTATTGGAACACAAAATTGGTTTGATGAGCTCATTTAGCATTGAACTTCATAGACAGGTGCATCCAATCATGAGAAAAGGTGTTTAAGGTGGCCAATTTCAAGTTGTTTTTCTCTTTGACTCTCCTCTGAAGAGTGGCGACATGGGGACTTCAAAACAACTCTCAAATGACCTGAAAACAAAGATTGTTTATCCTTATGGTTTAGGAGAAGGCTACAAAAAGCTATCTCAGAGATTTCAGCTGTCAGTTTCCACTGTGAGGAACATAGTGAGAAAATGGAAGGCTACAGGCACAGTTCTTGTTAAGGCCAGATGTGGCAGGCCAAGAGAAATATTTGAGAGGCAAAGGCGAAGGATGGTGAAAATGGTCAAAAACAACCCACAGACCACCTCCAAAGACCTACAAGATCATCTTGCAGCTGATGGTGTCAATGTCCATCGTTCAACAATTCAGCGCACTTTGCACAAGGAAAAGCTGTATGGGAGAGTGATGCGTAAGAAGCCTTTTCTGAGCACATGCCAAAAACAGAGTCGCTTGAGGTATGCAAAAGCACATTTGGACAAGCTAGCTTCATTTTGGAGTAAGGTGCTGTGGACTGATGAAACACAGATTGAGTTATTTGGGCATAACAAGCACCGTTATGGATGGCAGCGAAAGAACACAGCATTCTAAGAGAAACAGTTGCCCACAGTAAAATTTGGTGGAGGTTCCATCATGCTGTGGGGCTGTGTGGCTAGTGCTGGTACTGGGAATCTTGTTGAAGTTGATGGTTGCATGGATTCCACTCAATATCAGCAAATTCTTAAGAATAATGTTCAAGAATCTGTCCCAAAGTCGAAGTTACGCTGGGGGTGGATATTTCAACAAGACAACGACCCAAAACACTGCTCAAAATGTTCTCAGGAATTCATGCAGAGGAACCCAGACTTGAATATCATTGAAAATCTGTGAGATGATTTGAAGTGGGCTGTCCATGCTCGGAAACCATAAAGCCTAACTAAACAGGAGATGTTTTGTAACGAAGAATTGTCCAAAATAACTTCAACCAGAATCCAGACACTCATTACAGGTTATAGAAAGTGTCTACTGGCTGTTATTTTTGCAAAAGGAGGCTCTACTAAATATTGATGTGATTTTTCTGTTGGAGTGCCCAAATTTATGCATTTGTCTAATTTTGCTTTGATGCATATTGTACATTTATCGTTAATCAAAAAAACATAATTTCACGGCTGAAATATTACTGTGTCCATCAGTTATTTGATATATCAAAATGAAGTTGCTGATAAAAACACCCAGTGATTTATAAATGAAAATAATGGAAGTTGTCAGGGGTGCCCAAACTTTTTCATACAACTGTATGACCTCATCACTCTGCATCCTGCTGAAAGTTGTCTTGTGTTAAAAAGAAGATCTCTCTGTCGCTTTGTTTTACGGTGTCCATACAGAACACACCATTGCCTCATGTTTAAAGCACTTAATTGGCTTCAGCCTAAAACAAGAAGACAATTTCACTGGCTTCAGTTTGTTTTTAAATGCATAAATGCGTCCGCCCTATCTAAAAGAGTTCCTGGTTCAATATTCATCTTCATACTCCCTCAGACATACGCAACATCCCTTCTTCATTGTCCCCAGAATCCATAAAGAAATTGGTCGCAGGTCATTCAAATTCAAAGTCCCATCCGATTGGAATAATCTACCCCCTTCACTTAAATCCATCACCTCCATCCACTGCTTTAAATCAGATTTGTTTTATCATTTAAAAACAAGCTGTTCCTGTTTCTGACGTGTGTTAATGTGCTTTATTGATGCCCTTTTCTTTTGTTGATGCTGTCTATTGTCAAGGTGTTGTTTGATGGCGGGGTGCTGGGTGGGTCCAGGAGTGAGTTAGGGTGAGGGAGAGCTGTCTGTGTTTGTTGTGATTTACTGTCTTGTGTGTATTACTTTGCTTTGTGTTTTTGTTGGGACCCCCTTGAAACGAGATGCTGCATCTCAAGGGGCTATCCTATAATAAATAAATTACAGAATTAAATAAATTACAAAATTAAATTAAATTAATTTGCTTCCACAATAAATGCACGCTTTGGCCAGAGTCATACCTTTACGACAGCGGGTGATGGTGCTCATGGGAAATGCAGTTTTCACCCTGGAATAAAACTACAGATTTAATCTAAAGGAGTGACCAAAGCTCCTCACAGTGACTTTAAGATAAGCTGTTGTTTGTTCAGAATGATGATTTGTGATACGTTCTTGAGTTGGGTCAGTGACACGGGACTTCCACCAGATCCATGTCTGGTACATCTCTGATCCGTGCTTTTTCTCCAAGGTGTTTTTGGAGGTTCATTTCTTCTTACAGTTTTTACGGGGGCAATATGATTGATTATTTGCGAGATAGTATTGGAGAGGTTGTCCATCATTGCATCACAAGATAGAAGGATGGGTAATTTGTGCTTTGAGAATTCATTAATAAATAAATGAACCGTATCTGCATTGATGTAATGTTTGTTAATGATCCTGTCGGTATTAATTTGCTGAGAGGAACACATCAGATCAAAGAATGTACAATAATGGTCAGAAATTGCAACATCTACAATTTCTGTAATCAAGGATTCTCCTCCTCCTCCTCTCCTCATCCATGTTGTCTTTCTGGTCCTCTGAAAACCTCTGACCTGTTGACTCCATGCCTGGCTCCGCTCATCATGACGGTTTGTTGTTGTAGTTAAGTGAAATACGATCTGGTGATAACACAGAGTGTTTTATTCTGAAAATTAACCGGATGTTTTCATTTTGTTTTGGTGAAACCTGACTTCCTGTCCCGCTCCATCTGCTCTGTTGAGATTGATGCGTCGTGCTCCTGCATCCAGCAATGATACAGGTCTTACGTATCTGATCCGGAGGGCTCCAACCTGCTGGATCAGCAATGGAGTGGATCCAGTGGAAGTTAACACATTGATTACAATAGAAACCTATAAGCCATGACGGACCGGAGATGGAGCGGACATGGATCTGGTGGAATTTGGCCGTGAGTGTTCTTTGTAAAGTCAAGGTAACCCTTAATCCTTAGACCACCATAGTCTACACAGTCCTCTGTGAGTCAAACAGGATGTTTGAGCCAAATTCAAAGAAATTCCATCAAAATGCTGTTGAGCTATTGTGTGCTCAAGTATGAGACAGGAATAAAACTCTAAAAATATTGCCTCCAGTCAGAGATAAAACCCGAGCAGAGGCATGCAAACAAGATTTCTCAGAAGGCTGATACTGACCCAGGAACTCAGGTAAGAATATCCAATGAGCAGCATTTTGGTGAGAACACTGCCTACAGTGCATCCTGTGTTTTGGACATGACTTTGAAAGTCTGCTCAAGCAGCACTGGAAGCTCAAAATAACCATCATGTTATCAGCACCGTTACCTGGGCAGGGGAGCGTGCAGGCCTCCTTCAGTACGATCTGCTTGTCTCCGTCGACAGCCAGCTCCAGGCTGCTGCACAGCTCCTCGTCCACCAAGCTCTCACCTTCAGTGATGCCATCCGACACGAGGCAGGACAGGTTCCTGTACCGCATGCCGTGTCCACACACCACGTTCTGACAGGACGGGAACACCACAGAAGAAGAAAGAGGACGAGTTATCACAGTGAGGCAGTGGAGTCTTATGAGCCTGCAGCCGCTCGGCTTCAGCGTCATAGCAGTAAAACATTAAAGCAGAAGTAAAACGGAGTCCATCAGCTCTTTTAAGTTGGAGTTTGAGAATAATTTGTTTGAGAACCTGAAGCAGTTCTTGAAGTGGCGGCTGCTTTGTAAGGTTTGTAGTTGTAAAAGTATATACTGATGTTATTTATACACACTGCCTTTTACAGGGTGCATATAAATTTAGACTGCATAAAATATTAATGGCACATTAAAGCTTTTTATAGCCGCACTAAAAAACAGTAGAGGTCAATATCCCTTAATGATTTCCATCATTGAATCAATACCAAACAAAGTGGAAACAATGCAAAGCACACATTTGGAGCTGCATGAGAACAATGTTGTTGTTCAGGGTGATTTAAACTGGAGCACAAAAAGCACTGCTGTGTTTTGAATGGGTTGATGTTGTTGAGCTGCAGGTTTTAAATCTTCAGTTCAGATTGTAAAATCAAAGGAAAATGCATGTAATTAAAATGTGCACAAAGATGCTCATTAACTCTCTTGCCTTAAAACACTCGTCTTGGCACATTTTCGTTCAGTACACCAGTGAAAAAGAGGAATTCTGCATCTCTTTTGTGGACATCATCACAACTGAGGACACGTCAGTGCTTTGCGTCGAACGCTTCAAAAGAACGTTTGTTGCTGTGCTGATTTGCTCGAGTGAATCATGTTTACATTTTTGTTTTTGTGATTATCAGAACGAGCAGATGTTGACATGCAGTGTTATGGAATCTTATTAGAGACAAGTTAATTACACAACTTAATACTTTAAGTACCTCAAAGCTTATATATACACTCCTAAAGATTTGAGTCTTTGCCCAAAGTGAAGGAGTTCAAGTATCTCAGGGTCTTGTTTGTGATTAAGGGTAAGATAGATGGTAGGATTGACAGGTGGATTGGTGCTGTGTCAGCATGAATGTGGGCGCTGCACTGGACCGTTATAGTGAAGAGGGAGCTGAGCTGGAAGGCAAAGATTCAATCTACCATTTGATCTACTTGCAAACCCTTAACTATGGTCTTTGGGTAGTGACCAAAAGAACGAGGTCACAGATACAAAGGGTTGTGGGTTCAGCCTCAAGGGTCAGGAGCTCGGAGTGGAGCCACTGCTTCATCTCAAGCCAGTTGTGGTGGTTTGGGCATTTGACGCATTTGATGAGGGTGCCTCTCTGACGCCTCCCTTCAGAGGTTTTCTGGGGCACACAAACTGGGAGGAGGCCCCGGGGTAGACCCAGAGCGTGCTGGAGGGATTATGCATCCTATCTGGACTGGGAAAACCTCGGGATCCCCCTAGGAGGAGCTGGATAACGTTGCTGGGGAGAGGGATGTTTGCGACAACAAACTGAAGCTGCTGCCTCTGCAAACTGACCCCGGATTAGATAGAGACGATGGTTGGACGGATGTTTAAAGTATTGAACTTGTGAAACATTGTGTCTGCAAGGGTGTGCAAGTATTTGTCACCTAAAAACAATCAGTGTGGTCTACAAAACAGAAGTGTCTGCATTTTTGTCAGCACATGAGCTCTAAATCTTCGTAAAGAGGTAGTGAAACTGGAAAGATCTGCCACAAATAGACGATGAGAAACCTTGTCATGCACCAACAGGCTGGCAACTGCTTTAAAGGAAGAAGAAGAGGAAGAAGAAGAAGAACAGGAAAGATGCAAACGTCCTACTCTTTTGGAAGTTTACTTATAGACTACATGGGGAACCATAACGAGGATGCATGTTGACGTATTGTTGACAGACTTCATCATAAACCATGTGTCTGTTTGTCTGCACTGTAGCTTAGATATTTTTGAGCTCTTGCTGTAACCAAACCTAGTGTTGCCAAATCAAACAGGACTTTAAAGCTCTGCGGACGCCCTGTATGAAAGTCTCAATAACAAGAGAGGATGTGAGATAAATGGATCACGGGCGACCTTAGATGAAGGGAATGTGGTTAGAAAATGTTTCCTCTCTCTGTCTCTGTTTCCCCCCGTCAGCCTCCAGAAGAGGGCTGAGATTACAGGACGGTTGACGGAGTTAATTTAGAGTAACAAATGGCCTAAATGAATGATAAGGGCTGACATGTTGCTCTGTGTGCCCATAAAACTACACAAATGCCCGGGAAGTTTTGTTTTATGTCATTACGCGACACAGCAGACTACTTTAATATTCTGACCCGGTGGCTCTCCACGCAAAATTAAGTGCAATGACTGCCAAATATCTTGGCAAGGGTATCAGTTAACTGTAATGTATCAGCATTACAAGTGCATTAGATTGATTTTTAGCGTCCATCTCACAAAATAACTGCACAAGCAGGGATTTGATAGGGTTGTTCATCAATACTAAAGAGTCCATTATTTTTTTTGCCAGGTGCTGAGATTTCTCTCCTGAAATCCACTTTTTGGCTCGGGTCTTGCGCGCATTGATCTCAGCAGAGGCGGGGACCTGTCAGGGCGGGCGTTTCTTGTAGCTGACAGTCGATGCAATCATTATTAATTAGTGTCCCTGGATTACAGTAGAATGCTATGATTTATTAACCTACCTCCACCCGACACTCAGACCAGGGGCTGTACTGCCAGCGGTAGCAGGGTCGGACCGGGCAGGGCTTCCACTGCTCCATCTGAGAGGAGCAGGGCCGGCCGTCGCCCTGAGAGGCCTGGACCACCGATCGCTGCCGCCACATCTTTCCTGGAGGAACACAAAGGGATGACATCATCAGTTTAACATTAGGTATCTTCCCATATGACATACACAATGTACACATGCAACTCCTTTCTTAATGGAGCCAATGGATGCCATAAATCACAGCTCACATATTTCACCTCATCTGATCACTGTGATCTGTCTTGCTCTGTAAGCTGGTCCATGTTTGGTCCACAAAGAAACAACACAGTATTCTGTCCATTCAGAGGGCAAGACTTAGCACACTTCCTCCTTACTTGACTCTCATCTACAAACATTTCAACAACTGGACCTTAAAAGTGAGTAACTCCAAAAATACCAAGGCTTAAAGAAGTTAAAATCTGAGGTTATTATTGCTGATGCAGCACCAAACATCCAGAGTTCCCTGCCTCACTGAACACCGCAGTTTTTCACCAACTTTCTTCAATATTCATGAGTTGAAAATCAGAAAACCAGAAAAGCTGAACAGAAGTTCGCCTTTAAATTAAGGTTTTTGGCTCTCACTGTTTTTTATTGCATGGCAACACAACCCACGATGTGCACGGTATGTTTACCTCTTCATAATACACAGTGTTAGCTGTTGAAGGGAAAAATGAGCTGGCATAACAACTCTGCAGACATTACTGTGTCAGCTCGATAATGCTCAGCATGTGTTGCTCAAAGTGACATCAAACTAAGATGCAAATATATTGAAATTCACATGATGTCAACACCTTGTATATTAGAGGCTCGATCAGCTGATCAACAGGCAGAAGAACATGTGTGTCTGTGAATAGTGCAACATGAAAAGCCTTTCTGATAGCAAAGTGAAGTGCTGACAAATTTCCAAATGGAGCGTACGTTTACATCAACATTAAAAAATAAATAAAATATATTTTAATTTGTAACTTTTTTAAATGTATTAACAAGACAATACAATCAAACAAGGGCTCAGACATGTGACATGAAATAAAATTGATAATAATAAAAATGAAATTAATGAAATAAACAGATAAATCAGTTAACGGCAAACACTTGAAGATACATTTAGTTGATGAATAATTTAAAATGACAAAATAACTGAAGAGAAAAAATTAAATAAATAAAAATACCTACATATACATACACACATACACACACACATGCATACATACACATACATCATCAACACTAACATCTAGGTTGTTCTAAGAATTAGCTACATGACGGTGAAGAGCTGACACCGTCTGCAGCGGTTGTCCCTAGCTGGCCTGTGTGAATAACACACTTACTATTGACAAGCACCTCATATAACTTCACTAAAAAAACAAAGCATACCTTTAAGGGATTTATATTTACATGATTGCACCGCCATACTGTCAGTAAATGATGCGCTTCAATAAAACTGTTTCATGTGGGTCATAAATATGAACGAGCCACGCTTTATGAGCAACTACAACACGCTCATCTCTGACTTCCTCTGTCCCCTCACGACGTAAACCCGGGTCTTGTGGTTCACCAGCATGATCTGAGATAAATGGTCTGTGATTTCTTTTCTTAAAGTGGTTCTTTTCTGCACAATAAAGTCAACAGTGAACAGCTGAAGCAAACAGATTAGGCACATGCAGGGACCATTGTGGTTTACCACACGGCACTCCATTCTCTGTAAACAGCTAATTCTGAGAGCAAGTGTATGTTTGTGTTGAATGCATTAAATTAATGTTGCACAAGAGCACTTCATTTCAACATGCAGGATTCTGCAAACAGGCTGAAATGTTGCACTTTTCTCTGCCATCTTGATTGACTCTTGGTCCACTTGAGTAAAATATTTTTCTCCCACTTCAATCAGCAAACACTCTTTAAATAAATCTGATATATTACAGCAGCGAACACCTCAGAGGCTGCTTGATTTAAGTGCAGAACTGTTGCTATCAATAAGCTACAAACCTCAACCCAGAAACCTGACACACACTCACACACACTCAGAGGTTTTAAAATGCAACCTTCCTGTCTACCTGTTTTAAACCACCCACTCTCAAACCTCAGAACCCTTCATTTGCTGCACATCCCTCTTTTATTTTCACACTGCCGAGCCAGCAATCTGCTCACCTCAGAGTAAACCTCTGCCAACCTACGACACCTTTCAACACACAAAACACAAATCAACCTTCCCACGCACACACAACCTCATTCTATATTCCATCAAGAGAACATCCTATCCGCACACACACATACACACACATACACACATCAAATAAGGTCCCCTCTTGCTCCCTTAGCCTTTCTTAAACTTTTATCTTATTCCTTGTGATTTAGAAACTATCGCTGTACTGCCTCTTCTTCAAAGCGCTCCCCACAGCCCCGAGGAGCAGGAAGATGTAATGGGACAGAATCAATTTTTGTGAACCGCCGGAACAACAACCCGGCAACAGGAGGAACACATTTTCACCGCTCATTGGGGAAGACTGTAACGTCTTCTAAATAAACACTTCCTCTCTTTTTTCTGTGATATTTTCTGGCCAAACGCCTCCAGTGGGAGCAGGAAGTGTCTGATAAAAGACTTTTTTAGTTTTGCTGAGCGTGCATGTTTTTACTGAGACACAATGCGGTGGCACTTTAGTGTGGAGTCACATACAGTAGTATATGCAGAGGAAGCTGTTGAGGAAATAAGTTCCTTCAAAGCTAAGCAGTGAGGAACGATTCTAGGTGGACATATTTCCTGAAGCTTTATGGAAGCAGACTCCTGCAGACCTGGAGGTGTTTACTCGCATGTTTCTGCAACACTTTCTTTTTTTTGTGCCTTTATGATAGGACAGCTGAAGAGAGACAGGAAGTGTGGAGAGTAGAGAGTGGGGGAAGACACACAGGACATGGTCACGGCCAGGAGTCAAACCGGCGACCCCTGTGACGAGGACTATTGCCTCTGTATGTTGGGCGCTTAGACCGCTAGTCCACCAACACCCCATGCAACACATTCTTAAATGGAGCAGCACTTGAGAGCGAGTTCAGGAAGGCAACTGGAGCTGCACTGATTTCACAATTGACATGCATCATACTCAGGATAACCTGACCAATGACATGTCCCAATTTGGCGGTCCATTTAAGCTGCTACATTTCTAGTCTCTGCCTCTAGAGCTGGCCACTGCCTGTTAATCTGTTAAACATGAATTATCCAACATAATTCAACCTTTGACTTCCATTAAATACAGTTTTCTTCAACGTTGTCATTTTTGTGTTACTTGACTTTGCAGCTTGAACGCAGCACTGTGGCAGCAGACAGCATCTGGGGAGTATATGTCGGTCCTGAATGACCTTGGTCTAAGAACCGGCTCGTTAGACAAAATGGTACCATGAAGAGCCGTTTGAGAGCTGAACAAGCTGGTTCTTGCTGAGCCAAATGACCTGGATAATTAAAAAGACTGGGATGCCGCCACATGAAAAAAAATAGAGTAGGGGTGCTGGTGGCCTAGCGGTCTAAGCGCACCACATACAGAGGCTACAGTCCTCGTCGCAGTGGTCGCCGGTTCGATTCCTGGCCGGTCGACCATCTCCTGCATGTCTTCCCCCGCTCTCTACTCCCCAAATTTTCTGTCTCTCTTCAGCTGTCCTATACAATAAAGGCAAAAAGGCCAAAAATATAACTTAAAAACCCAGAGTAAATATAATGTATAAATCAAGTGGCAACCTCCGGTCTAAAAAACTCCAATGCGGAAATTCTAAAAACTGCAGTTCATCGAGGATCCACTTGAGGCTGGCTCTGGAAGTACCGGAAACCACATACACACCAATTCAACAAAGACGATCTTTACAGCAGAAATAAACATGTTTACAGCCTGGTACAAAAGACGAGTGTAGTCTGGATAGCTCATTTCTCTATCCACACACACTGTACAGAAGTTCATTTTTATCTAACGCAGCAATTTCGAAGATATTTAGATTACGAGCCTTCCAATGAGAGGCACAGCTGACTTGATTGACAGGCGGGACTGTAGCTGTTGGCTAGGAGGCTCAAAGCCCGCCTCTTTACATCACAATCGCTCGACAGCAGCAATATGACTCCCACTGGCGATCAGCCTCAAAACAGCTCTTCAGAAACAGATGGGTGACGTCACGGATACTACGTCCATTCATCATACAGTCTATGGTATAAATGCATGTCTGCATCAGGCTTACATGAATGCATTGTACAAAAACACTCTTTAAATTCTGGATCATAAAATTGACTCTTTTGCATTATACATGCTTTTTTAATTTCCCCTTTAAGACACACAGCCCGGGGAGTGTTCACAAAGTTGCACCCGTGGCTCAGTTGTGCTTGATTGCAGAAAATAATTTGTTTGCATGCAGGAAACATTACATCCAGCGTAATTACATATTGTTTAATGTTTCATTCAGGACCTGAAACAACAAAAACAAAGCAGGTGTTCTGTGTTTCCTGAAACACTTCGCCCAAAGAATAATTAGACGGGAGTATCAGAAGGATTCTAACGAGAGTCATGATAATAAACCTCAGGTCTGCCTCCTCACATCATCACAGCACATTAACAGCGTTATTATCACCTACTTGATGACATTATTGTGTTTACTCCAAGCACACTAGTGTTAGATATGACCCTTGGTATTTGGCATCGTCTCACTGAATCACTTGTGGGTTGTATTTGTGCATTTAATGGATCTGAGATCACGCCAACCCTGATTCATCTCCCACCAGGTCACTGAGAGATAAAAAGACACATTTTGACACCTTCTGAGCAGCACAGGAAAAACACACCAACAGTGTGAGGGACACACATGACAGCATTATAGTGCCATGAGGATGTAATATTATTTGCAGAGTATAGAATAAAACATGCTTAAATAAATACATTGTTTCTGCACTTGGTGGTTTATGTGAGTCAGAGAAAAGAGAAGTGTGTTGTTGCACCAAACTTGTGGTCTGGTTGACCATGATTTCTTCTTCCATGAGGGAACAACATACCAGACAGCTGTTAACATACACTACCAGTCAAAAGTTTGGACACACCTTCTCATTCAATGTTTTTTATGTATTTTCATTATTTTCAACATTGTAGATTAATACTGAAGACATCAAAACTATGAAATAATCTGGTTTTGCCATAATCTGGATTACAACAGTAGTCAAATAGGGCTATCCATTGTGTACTAACCCTACCTCTGAACAACACAACTGATGGTCTCAAACACATTAAGAAGGCAAGTCATTCTACAAATGAACTCTTGACAAGGCTCATGTTAATTAGAAACCATTCCAGGAGACCACTTCATGAAGCAGACTGAGAGAATACCAAGAGTGTGCAAAGCTGTCATGAAGGAAAAAGGGAGCTACTTTACAGAATCTAAAATATTAAACACATTTAACACTTTTTTGTTAATTAAATAATTCCATATATGTTCTTTCATAGTTTTGATGTCTTTGGTATTAATCTACAGTGTTTACAATAATTAAAATAAATACAAACCCTTGAATGAGAAGGTGTTTCCAAACTTTGGACTGGTAGTGTATGTGTTCAAAAATGGGGTAATCTGTTCCCATTTGTACTGTTTTTAACTCTCCACTTCACTTAATGTTCTGCTTTCACTTACTGAAGAAAAAGAAGACACTCTTAAATAACCCCAGAGTAGAAATTAATTGTCCTAACTCTGTTGTTCAACATGCAGCACATACATAAACTGGAAATACACACACAGGTGCACAAACAGGGTCCTAAGATCATGCACCAATGGAGAGCTGTCAGAGTGAGGATGCTGCACAGTGAGAGGCGACCTGAGCAGTTGGAGGTTCAGTGCCTCACTGAAGGGCACCTCTGCAGTGCTACCAGCCAAATTTCTATACTTTGGTGCCCGAGCCAAGTCCCTGCAGACCGAGCTACTGCTGCTCCGAAACCATGATATGATATCCAGTCTGCCATCTACAGCTTGTTTCCATACAGTATAATGTATGTCCTTAACTTCAGACTTTCCAAAGGACAAACAGTGAGGGCAAAAAGGAGGCGAATTAATGAACATGGATGTGGATATTATGAGTTTACAAGCATTTGTGTGATAAAAACTGATGGAGTGTGCATGAATGTATCTTTTGTTTAAAGGTGACATATCATGCAAAATTGACTTTTTAATGGTTCTCTACCTGAAATATGTGTCCCTGGCATGTCTACGAACCCCCCGAGAATTAAAAAAAATCCATTCTGCCCCTGTTCTGATTTCTACACCTTTCTGTAAATGTGTGTGAAACGAGCCGTTTCAGACTTCCGTGTTTTTGTTACGTAACAACAATATCCGGTCTGTCACGGAGTCAGAGCTCGGAGTTTGTTCAGCCCAGACTGTATAAAATAATACTGAATCCCTCCTCCGTTTTTCATTACCTGTACACATGTGTGCTAACAAGGAGCTTAGGAAGGAGGCATGCTAGTTGTAGGCTGTCTTAATAAACACAAAGGTCGGTTTTACTCCCCACGTCTGCAGATTTGAAGATCTAGTGGATGATTTTTATTTGTCATGGAAAAGTGCTAGCGTTAATTAGCATAGTCACATAGCTACATGTTCATAGCTGTAGCTGTAGCTTTAGCTGTAGCTGTAGCTGTAGCTGTAGCTGTAGCTGTGTACCAAGACACACTGACAAATAAAACAACAAGAAACACTAAATCTGTGACCAATGGTTCAGAAAAGGTCCCGCTGCCTTTCTGGTAGAGGTCGGTTTTACTCCCCAGGCCTGCAGATTTGAAGATCTAGTGGATGATTTTTATTTATCATGAATAAGTGTTAGCGCTAGTTAGCATAGCCACATAGCTACATGTTCGTAGCTGTGTATCAAGACACACGTCTACATACTGATAAATAAAACAACAAGAAACACTAAATCTGTGACCAATCCTTCAGAAAGGTCCTGCTACAGGCGCCTCTCCGTCAGGATCAGATTCTGGATCAGATTCAGAGGGTTGAAGTAACGTGATCTCTGAGCAGCCGTGTATATTCAGCCAACATGTAAACATTAGATCAACGTGCCGGAGAGCCGAGGGCACATCCACTTCCTAAGGGGGTGTGGTCAGAGGGAAAACAGAGTGTTCTGAGGAGGACTGATGAAGAGGGCTTTTCAGGCAAGTCACGCGCCGATGTAATGGGTGGCCTGGGATCGATTCCAGCCTGCGGCTCCTTTCACAGATGTCATTCCCCCACTCTCTCACCTAGGTTCCTGCTCTACCTGCTGTCTAAATAAAGGTGTAAAAGCCCCAAAAATTCAACTTTAAAAAGAAAAAGAAAATACTTTTAACAGGGCACTTCTGTGTTTAAGATCATCTCGATCCACTTCACCTGACAGAACCACAAACCATCCATTTGTTCTCATTCCTCACTGAAGCAACACAAGTTGTATAAAAACATTGAATCCCAAGAGTTTCAATCTCTGTTTTTATTGGTTCCTTTCCCCATGGCTTGCTGCATCTTCCTCTCAAATTGAGTTATTGTTGTTGTTGTTTTGGTGAGTTTTCTGAACACATTCCCGCAGTATTTTGACTCATAGCAGGATTTATCTGGCGGCACGGCATGAATTTGCAAAGACCGGATCGGCTGCAGACCAGTGAGGTTTTAAAGGATTAACCTGATTTAGCTGAATCACTGGACTCTTGTGTCTGCTGCTAATTCAACGTCTGGCTGTGTTTGGACATTCTCCATCGCAGCAGCCAAGCTCAGTCTGACTTCTTCTGCATCATATTTTATAACAAGTCTTCAGAAACACATCGACTTTGTTTTAAAGACTGGCCTTAATGAAGGTGTTATGTATCCCTGAGGTGTGCTTTATGTGCCATTTGATGATGTTTTCCCTCCCTTTGCTTACTCAAGCTTTTGACTTTGCTGTGAAGTGAACTAACTCTTCACCATAAAAAGAGCAATGATCAGATAACATCAGAACATATGTCACCGTGAGAGCATGCTTAGAGGGAATCCGTGCCACATTTATGTGGATGTCGAACGAGTATTGATGGTGAATTAAGTTAATTAAAGCGATTCCTCTCGGTCCTTGCTGTACTGATCAGGGACACTAAGTTTCTGTGCTGTTGGAGCTGTGCCGGCAGTAAACTAAATGTACCGCGATGCATTCGAAGCAAGGAGCAGCAGCCTTGACCTCGGTCTGCTGCATTTCTTAAGCTGTCTACTCCGGCGTCTGGAAAAAACAGCTGAATATCCAAGTCAGCAAAAACTCTGTGAAATATATCCTTGGATATAAAATCCTCTGCATGTTCTGTGCCATTTTTACCTTTCTTAATGTGACAGCTGAAGGAAGTAAAGGGATGAGAGAGTGGGAGATAAGGGGGAAGCTTTGCTCTAAACATAACCAAATCGTACTTTTGATATCATGTTTTTAAGTTGGACATCGAGGCAGTTTGCATACAGGAGTGGACTGAAAATCTAATTTGAAATAGCCTGAAGGTTTCAAGGCAACCAGCTGCAAAACATGGCTGAGCTTGTGGCTGGAGGAGCTCAGAGTTTGATGCTGCTCAGAAAAACAGCAGCTGCAGGTGTTTCTTTCTGCTTTCATAACTCAAAGCAATCAGACATAAGGATGAAGACGCAGACACATTCCCTTTAATTCAAAGATATATGTGCGCTCACAGAAGCTGTCTCGTTAGTGGAAGGTAACTTTCTTCTTGCTATGTTTTTTCTGTCACACCGGCAATTTCTCCAGATCAAAATGTCAACTAAATGTCAACAACAGTTTGTACCATCGGTATTGATTTTAGTGCCTGACAGAATGTCCTGTCCATTATGAATCTTACCTTCTAATCCGCACGTCTTGGAGCAGTCTGACCAAGGGGACCACCCCGACAGCTGACAGTTGACGGGACACTCGACCACGCAGGAGATGTTCATCTGCCACTTCTTCTCCAAATTCAGCTGCAGCACATGGAGGACATGAGGAGGGGTGATTCATGAATTACCATCAAATCATTCAGAATAAAACTGAACAGCTCCAACACAGCCAACTCAATCTGTCACGGCCTGTCAGCTGCTTGACCTCTCTGCACTACAAATCCCAGCAGCCTTTGTTCTGGCAGGGGGAGAGACTTTGCTGAGCAGCATCAGGACCAGCAGAGTTGGAATATCATTGTGAAAGCCACTCTGACACAATGTGTTTTTGTGAACGAGCCAGATGATGAAGTGGGCCAAGGGTTAAATAGCTGTGGGGACGGCTGTGCCGCAGCCCGCCGGCTACAATTACAGAGAGCAGAGACACATTAGGAATGAATTAAACCCTCCGCCTGAAGCCTCAACAACAATCTCTGCGTGGGAACACATCTGAATATTTCATGTTCCTCAGGGCCTAATAGTAGTGCAAGGGTGCAATAATATGTTGTAATGACTGATGTGATTGAGTCATTACAAGAAGATGTCAAGAAAAAAAAAGTCAAGAGAGAAAGAGGGAAAATCTAACTTGAGGATTTTTTTGCAGGTCTCACCTCCTCACAGTATTTGAGGTCCACTGATTTCCCATCGCTTCGAACACAGTCCAGCATCCGGGTCTTGATGCCGCTACCACATACAGCGTTTGGACTCAGCTGACAGGTGCTCCAGTCTGAGGACAAACAGAACATATTCACATTTAGAAACTGGTTATGAGAAACTACACTGCAGAGACACGTGTGCAATGCAAGGGTAAGCAGCTTCATGTGCAACATGTGCCTGTAACCCCACCACTATCTGCAGTAAGTGTTGAGTTTTCAAATTCAATCATGTTTTAACAGTTACAGAAACTACAAAGGACTCGTTACTCATCACTTTATGTCAAATAGTGGACAACTATGTATGATTAATCATCCAACTTTGAACTACAGTAGCATCTTGAGTGAGAAGGATTTTAATGTGCAGTAAACACACAATGTCTGAACATCAACATTTAGCATGAGCTATCTGTCTGTGAAACACCAGCATTATTTTCCCTTCTCAAGGTAAAGGACTGAAATAAAGTGGTGAGTTGTAGCAAGAAGGAAATTTAAGTCTCATGAAGCATCGAACCAAACAACAGATTACACCAAGAAAAGGAAAAACCTTGATAAACATAAAGTTTTAAATAGAAACGTATAACTTGTATAATTCAGTAACTCAATTATAAAGTTCCTTTCTGATGCAACTAACTAGTGATTTTAGCTAATTACTAATTATGAGTAACTTTCCCAGCACTCATAACGACCCACACAACCCCCAAGATATTCATAAGTTACACAACAAAGAGATGTTCATAACACCCAAACCACGGTGCAGTTTTAAGGTGACTTTGTTGCATTTCCTGCAACTGTGAGTGAAAATAAGACAAAAGAACTAGGTAATTCTACTTTTTTTGTAATCAAAGGTTACATGTATCTTCAATTAATCAATCAATCTTTATTTATATAGCGCCAAATCACAACAAATGTTATCTGAAGACTCTTTCCAAACACAGCAGGTCTAGACTGTACTCTATGTTCTATTATTAACAAAGACCCAACATCAAGACAGGATAAGATCCAGTCCCATCTCACAGACAGGACTCAGTCTGATCTCATCTTAATCCACCATGAGCAGAGCACTTTGCTGCATTTAGCAAGTTACAGTGGCAAGGACTAACTTCCTTTAACAGGCAGAAACCTCCAGCAGGACCAGACTCATGTTAGACAGCCATCTGCAGAGACCGAGTTGGGGCTGGAAAGAGAGAGAGAGAGAGAGAGAGAGAGAGAGAGAGAGAGAGAGAGAGAGAGAGAGAGAGAGAGAGAGAGAGAGAGAGAGAGAGAGAGAGAGAGAGAGAGAGAGGTGATAGTGGTGAAATAAGGTCTGAATGAGCTGTTGTCGTCTGTCTCTATCCCCCTTTCCAAGCCTCACACAGTCTCAGCAGATGTGTGTCTAACATGAGTCTGGTCCTGCTGGAGGTTTCTGCCTGTTAAAGGAAGTTTGTCCTTGCCCCTGTAACTTGCTAAATGCTGCCAAGTGCTCTGCTCATGGTGGATTAAGATGAGATCAGACTGAATCTTCTCTCTCGTTCGTCTTGATGTTTGGTCTTTGTGTACCAACAAAGTAGTCTAGACGGGCTCTTTTTATAAAGCGTCTTCAGATAAGATGTTATGAATTGGTTTGATATAAATAGAGACTGATTGATTAATGAATGTATGATTATGTCAATCATGGGGTTCATACTTTATGTAATAAGAATCTTTATGTGAAACCTTTTCAGATGATGGATGAAGTGACACAATCTTGTCATGTAAGCTTTCTGTTGGAATTTGAAGTAAAAGAAGAACGACTTCTTTAAATGTCATTTTAATAAATTATGTTTAACTCTAAGCAGCATTAACAGAGTTCTTCACACCATGCTCTCTCCCTCAAACGTGTCAGTAAGTAAGTGTTAGCCGGGTCTGCCTGTCACACTTATCATCTATTTTTTTCTTCACCAAAACAACTGGAGTGTTTGTCTTCCATTCCCGAGTCAGGTCTTTAGGGAGTTAAGCCTCAGTGCAGTCGAGTCATAGAGATGTTTTTGTTTTTGTGACTTCAGCGAGGTGATTTGTCACTGTTATGTTAGCAAGTAGAAGCAGGGCATGCATACAGAATGGCAGTATCTTTAATGCTAAGCTATCTTTTTACAGGAGGAGAGAATGCTAATTGAAGCGTGTATGTAAACTCTCTGCATGCACCAGCTTCCTGTATCATCTCTTTAAAGTCAACAAAACTTCTTATCCAGTGGTTGTTTGTTTACACATCCAGCAGACACTGAGCATCAGAAGCATGTGTTTGGAGCAGAGCCTATTGTCTCTTGGTGAATTAAAGTCCAACACACTGATTTAAGTTTTGTCTTGCTCCCCGTTAACTCCAGAGGGAAATATCTGTCTGTATTTTTTGTTGCTAAATGCTCCGCTGTGTTCAGCTGCTAGTCGCTAACTCTGTCAGCCTGCTGGTTTTGTTGTGAGCTGATACTGTATTTGAGTTATTTGGAGCTTTTTCCTTGGAAACAGTCACCTGCTGGGTGTGACGATGACACTGATGAGAGCAGTAACAGAGATGAAAGTGAAAGCTCACAGATACTGAATCCCTGAGCACAGACAGAGCATGAAGTCGTCTGATCCACTCTTAAAGGCCCTGAAAACGTAAATGGAATATTTAAGTCTTCATGTATTTATATGATAAGTCTCAAGAAAACTGACTCTTTACTCCCATCCATAAAGGCAACTAAGACAATAGTCTCTGAGACTCATTTAGCACCAAAGAATGTACAACACATGTTTGGTCAAAGTACTCAACAGTACTTTCAGAATCTGAAAATTATTCATTTCAAATGGTCTCTGAGTGCTGAGTCACAAAATACTTCAGAATCAGGACTTCTATCATTTATTAGTTTTATCACTCTGTAGTCTCCGGGGCATCAGGACCATGGGACGCCCAGAGCAGCGGAGGCTAAAGTGTAGTATGTGCACGCAGAGGAGCTCGGCTCCGGGTGTCAAACGGAGCTGTTTGACTAAACTCTAAGCTGTTTGGGGAAAGTTAGTGAACTGGTCCTGGGGAAAGTTAGTGAACTGGTCCTGGGGAAAGTTAGTGAACCGGTCCGGGGGAAAGTTAGTAAACCGGTCCTGGGGAAAGTTAGTGAACCGGTCCAGGGGAAAGTTAATGAACCAGTCCTGGGGAAAGTTAGTGAACCGGTCCGGGGGAAAGTTAGTAAACCGGTCCTGGGGAAAGTTAGTGAACCGGTCCAGGGGAAAGTTAGTGAACCGGTCCAGGGGAAAGTTAGTAAACCATTCCTGGGGAAAGTTAGTGAACCGGTCCTGGGGAAAGTTAGTGAACCGGTCCTGGGGAAAGTTAGTGAACCGGTCCTGGGGAAAGTTAGTGAACCGGTCCTGGGTAAAGTTAGTGAACTGGTCCTGGGGAAAGTTAGTGAACCGGTCCTGGGGAAAGTTAGTGAACCAGTCCTGGGGAAAGTTAGTAAACCGGTCCTGGGGAAAGATAGTGAACCGGTCCTGGGGAAAGATAGTGAACCGGTCCTGGGGAAAGTTAGTGAATTGGTCCTGGGGAAAGTTAGTGAATTGGTCCTGGGGAAAGTTAGTGAACCGGTCCTGGGGAAAGTTAGTGAACCGGTCCTGGGGAAAGTTAGTGAACCGGTCCTGGGGAAAGTTAGTGAACCGGCCCTGGGGAAAGTTAGTGAACCGGTCCTGGGGAAAGTTAGTGAACCGGCCCTGGGGAAAGTTAGTGAATCGGTCCTGAGGGCTGGTTAGAAATGAGCGGAGCCTATGCGGGACTGCTTTAGCCACTCGGCTGCAACTCAACGCGTCCCAAAATTTCCCCAAATCCACCGCAGTTAGGAAAACAGAAGAATGACAACAAGCTGTCATCTTCACCGTTGGATTTGCAGACAGGGACACAAGAGCACAGCGGTGCAAAGAGCAGAGAGACAGCTATACAGACAGATAGCAGGAAGTACGTGATTACCAAACAAGCTAACAGCTAAGACAACACTGAGGGGAGCTGGCTGAGACGGTCTGAGCAGGAGCGGAGGAGTTTTTTTGAACATGTTTGCACGTGACTTAGAGTTTCATTTCTGATTGGTTGGATATTTATTACATAATAAATATCTAGGTTAAACCAACCCCCTTAAAACCCAGTGTGAAAACGTGTTAAAAAACTTAATTAAACATATTTGAAAAATGTATCGAAGCTGAGTTCTAATATTTTTACATAGTTTTTAGTATTTACATCTGGTCTGAAATATCAGAGGTAGAACGTTTTTGTTGATTTTGGTTCCCAGAGGCTTTAAGAGAAAATACCAGCCTAGAGTGATTCCATCAAAACTCAGAGGTCGGCTTGACATGCACCTGCAAGAGGAACGGCAGAATGAAATATAAGTTGTAATCCTCTGACTTTTGTGTTCCTCACAGTTCACAGAGGGTGCACTTGCATGAATACGTATGAGACATGTTGGCACAAGATGAGCTTCGATGATGGTTGAAAACATTTTCATCTGCTGTAACTGCTGAGCACAAAACTTCACTCATCACACCGTCTCAAACTCCATTTACACTAGAATTTCATCCTTTCAAGTAGAAAACTTTACAATATACAGCAAATATGCATCTTTCTGCTTTTGATTTGATCTCCCTCGGTGCATGGCAGGTGAGAGGGAAGAAGACGAGGAGCAAATACTCCAAACACAAGAAAGCAGCATTTCTTCCCCCTGTTCCTCCTCTGTAGTTGGATGTATTTTTCACTTGAAGCAGGATGATGTGGCGAGACAAAACACAAGGAGACGCTGTTCAAAAGCGTTCAAATGCGTCAGCTGTCTGAAAAATTCTTTACACTTCACAATGAATAAATCCCAGACGGCGGGAAACAAGCGTGGCATGTCTTTGCTTTTTGAGGGTGAACACAGAGAAATGCACTGTCGCACCATGTCGCCTCATGTTACTTTGAAAGTTGTTTAGCTTAAGCTTTTATATTCTGATACAGAGTGCATTCCAGGATGCCGGGGTACTATCAGCTTTTCTCCATGAAATTCTCAAGTGAGATACAGATTTCTGATCCGCTGTATTGACACAGACACACCATCAAATTAATTACAAGTTATGTTGCTGACAT
The DNA here is from genome assembly GCF_009762535.1 of Notolabrus celidotus. Classification (NCBI taxonomy): domain Eukaryota; kingdom Metazoa; phylum Chordata; class Actinopteri; order Labriformes; family Labridae; genus Notolabrus; species Notolabrus celidotus. The sequence continues at coordinate 4,529,714 of NC_048283.1, read as the reverse complement.
AAACTAAATTTCTCATTCCTTCACTGCACAGCATCTTTGAGGAAGGACGTGCCGTGTGTACAAATAAACCACACCGGACACCGAGATGACTCAGCAGCATGGCGAGCATGCATTTTGCATGCCATACTGAAAGTTTGCATCACTTCTTCACCGGCGTTGCACGACACACTCCCTCTACCTCGGCCGAATGCCTTAAAATAATCAACGTGTGTTTTCTGTCGTGTGTTTGAAGTCAGGACTGTGAGAGCTTCTAGCTGTCAGAGATCACTGTCGATATCAGACGATTATTTTGTCAGCAAAGGGGTCATTGAAGGTTTATAACAGCTCACTTAAATCCAATAAATCTGACTGCCATCAGATTCCTTTCATGCAAACATCACAGTGAGCTGTGTGGCCCAACTTGAGCTAAATAACCAGGATTTAAAAGCGACATCAATGCAAGTTTTCCAAAATAAATCGCACCAGAAGAATCAAGCAGAAACAGGCTGATCCTTGGCTCCATTAGAAATGATTTCAGTGAAGTGGAAAGACAACATTTTATTCCAGACTTAGGCTGCCAGTGCCTTTTTAAAACCCCAGCGTGCATGCTGTTGTTAAAAAACACTGTGTAACAACAGGGAGGCTGAGGTATCACTCATGAAGTGTGCCATCCGCTGACAAAGATGAGTGGCTGTTTTTAGCTGCACTGAGCTCGTTTGCAAGCTCAACTCAGGGAATTGTGTCTCTGTCTGCTGAAGAGCTTTGTGACACTCTGGGGACTGAAAATAGGGAGATTGCAACAAGAAAGAGCAACAGTAAGAGGCTGAGAGAGAGAGAGGGAGAGGGAGGGAGGGAGGGAGGGAGGTAGAGAGAGACAGACAGAGAGAGAGGGAGAGACAGAGACAGCAGGAAAAGGAGTAAAACTGGGAGAGGGAGGAGGAGAAGCTTGGATGCCTCGGCATCAACAACAAAAAAAATGAGTGCTTTACCCAATAATAATCTCTCCTCGTATATTATGTACACATACCCTAGGATGCCTGCATGGCACTGTGAACCCAGCAGTAGGGATTATGTGTCACGTCTCCCAGTGTAACAATGCAAAGCAGAGAGAGAGTGAGAGAGAGAGAGAAGGAGGGTGGGCTGGTTGGGAATGTGGGACAGCAGCGTTGCAGGCAACAAAACAAATCCAAATGAAATATGAGAACGCTGCCAATCTCTCTCTCTTTTTTTTTTTACATTGGATTGAAAAAGTTTTCTACAGTTTCCAGAATGAAATATAAAGGTGCAGCCTCAGTGACATGTGAAATGGAGGTGTAATATCCTGCAGATAAGATGGAAGATCTTTGTGTGGCTTCCAGCAAAAATCAGTGAAAACATTGGAAAAATTGTTCCTGGTTTGACGTTCAGAAAATAATCACTGCTCTTCAGCTGTCTCGCCTAAAACTTCACTCTGTTTTTGAGCTGCAAAGATTCAGAGATAAGTCATCAGATATTAAATAAGTAGCAAACTGTTTTAGATACTTGTTCTACTGCTGCTTTTAAAGAGGTGTTTCTGGACCAAGCAAGCAGCCACTTCCACAGTGTAAAAATGAAAACTTAAAATTGTTGGCCTGAAAATGATTTTTTGGTTAAGTAAACAAAAAACGTTCAATTTTGTTGAAAATTACATCAAAGTAGTTATCTCAACTACCTGTATTAAGTTTGTTGTGTAAAGTTGGTCTCATTTCAAAAGTCAGGTTGGCAACACTTGAAATTATGGGTTTGAGGCTCGGCTGAATTATTTGAGTCTGCTTCAGGCAAAGAACGGGGTCTCCAACTCAAATCTACAGGGGTCTTCCATGCTTTCAATTCCCCACATGTGGCGCCATCTCTCCTGTCCTGTGTGGATTTTATCGCCCTTAAGGTGAGAATTCTCTTTGAGTATTGTATTGAAACTCTAGCTTTACTGTTGGTCAATTGATGGTGAGTTGATTACCGGTTAATGTAACTTTAATGTGTTTAGTTAGTTTAATAAGGCATGGTCATTACCAATAGTTAGCCACCTTCAACATTAGCTAGCTACCTTGCAGGTGTGAAAACGGTGCAGTAACATGCAGTAACAAAGGAACATTTTCTGAACAAACAATAATAAGTTGGCACAACTTTCACTTCTTAGTGTGTAGAACTCAAAACTTTAAGTTACACCACATATGAATGATAAGTTATCTCAACAAAAACTAATCAGTTGGCTCAAATATATGATTTCTAGTTAGCCTCAAAACTCAAAATCTAGTGCAGACAGTTGCCTTGAAATTTTGAGTTTTCACATCTTTATCGTTTTAACAGTGCATCCAAAACTCTTAGAACAAACCGTACACACACTTTCTCTTTATCAAGAAGCAAACTGACACAGTTAGCAACTACATAGTCAAACACTTAGCAGCCAAAGATCGAGGTGTTTCCTCCAAGAATTGGTAGGGACCAAAAACAGGGAAAACACTGAGTGACTAATAGAATCAAACTCATCACGTAGCATCAAACACAAATCCAATCAAAAGGTGATTTACATGGTTATTTCTGCCACACAAATAAGAAACAACAAGAGGCCACAACAACATGACATCAAGCGGCAACCTCCGGCCTCAAAATATGAAGCCCATGAGGAAGTATTATAAACTGCAGTTCATCGAGCGTCCACTTGAGGCTGGCTGCAGAAACACCGGAAACCACATAGACACCCTTTCAGAAAAGACGATCTTTGCAGCAGAAATAAACATGTTTACAGCCTGGCTCAAAAAACGGCTTGGGTCTACGTAGCTAATTTCTCTATCGACACACACTGCACGGGGGGTGAATTTTTTTATAATGCGACGGTTCAGAAGATATTAAGATTACGAGGTTTGCCCAAATAAGGACATGACTGACTTGACTGACAAGCGGGAACACATAGCTGTTGGCTAGGAGGCTCAAACCCCGCCTCTTTACCTCACATCTGTTCCTGAGCGCTTCAAAACAGCGCTCAGGAACAGATGAGTGACGTCACGGATACTACGTCCCTTTATTATACAGTCTATGCTTGATGACTGTAGATCATCTCCTCTTCGGACATATTTCAGTCTCTGATAAGTCTTCAGAAAACAGACTCTTCACCCCCATCCATAAAGGCAACTAAGACAAATGTCTCTGAGACTGATTTGGCACCCAAGAAGCTACAACAAATGTTTGGTCAAAGTACTCTACAGGTTTGTGTTCCTAGTCATGTGCTGAGTTTTGTTTTCTATGTTGTTTTGTGATGTGCAGGATAAAAGTTGACTGTGTCTTATATATCAGTGCAACTCTTGTTCTGGATTAATGGTAAATGTATAAATAACAGAGTCAAGTTTTCAGACTATAAAAAGCTGTTTCTGAGTCTTCATCAACAGATCATCTTTTAACTCCAGACAGAGGCACAGCAACGCCTACCCATGCTCCCTTTGCACTGCCGCATACCAAAGGGAAACATAACGGTGTCTAATTCACCTCTTACATTCAGTCTATGAATAGATACCCATCAGGCTTTAATAGTTGTTACTACAGGAGCTATTTAAATGACACAAAGTGTGCCACTTCCACTGAAAAGTGGAGCTAAATGGAAACACAAAAGGCAACAAGCAGAGTGAAATGATCCTGATATCAAAGAGGAGCTCTGTGAAGTCCAGCTGAGTGAGACTCAAACAGAGCTTTATGCGTCATCAATCTAAAACTAAAGATTTAATCTAAAAAAAACTTTTTCTTACCCAGGAAACAAAAAGTGATTATGCTGTTGAGAATAAAAAATAGATGAGTCAGAAAATCGATGGTGTCTCAGATGAAGAGCCCGTTCTGCAATAGAGGCTGTGTTAGCCGTTGTGTTCACTGACAGATTTAAAGGCCCCCTTTTCAAAGGGCTGTTTTCATGTTGGTGATTTGGTTCAAGTTGAAGAGTATCAAACCTGACACACCCATGGCATCGGCCCAAAAAACAGCTGCTCCATCTGAAATAACAAGGTGTTTACGGTGCTGTCGACACACTGTTTCATGACCTTACAGAGAGACGAGAGTCAGACTAAATCCAATATAGCCGCTCCATTCACTGCTGCTCTATTAAGACACTTCATCAATTTGAATTTACCTGTGATGTTGTAGAAGTAGTTGAAGCAGTTGACATTCAGGCTGCAGGGCTCCTTGTCACTGGTGTCCGGACACTCCCTCCCCACAGAGGGATACCGGAGGATGTAGGCCACTCGCTCCCGGCTCTTGGTCCTGGTGCAAGGCTGAAACACAGACGTCTATTTAACAAACTGAAGCCGACAGAAACGCTGCTAAAAAGTTTAATGAGTGAGCCGTCAGTGCTGTAGACAGTGATAACGACTGAACACAGACATGTCCTTGAATTGAACTAAGCTTTGATGCTCCAGCAGCAACACTGATGTCTGGATTCACGGAGTATTAAAGGCTAAAACTGAGGGAATGTGCCACTTCTGGATTCCCTCAGTCTCAGTATAGGCCTGCTCCCTTGATGGATGTGTTATCATTGTATGTCTCTTGATAAGTAAGTAACACCCTTCCTCCACCCTCTATACTTGTATTCCCATAATGTGGAATTTTTCCAGCAGGCAACAGATATTCTGCTTGAACGGTAAACCATCAGATCCTACACAGTCATTGCTTGGGAAGAAGAGAGTTGGAGGAGGAAATGACAGCCCCTTGAATAACTCCATCGGTGGAACCATGAATAAAACATGCGAGGGGCCCCGCTGGTGCCACTGCAGACTCCAGATCGAGATTGGAATTGTGGGAAGTCGGTGTGTCGAGCTCTTTGGGGGAGAATGGGGTGTGATTAACAATGGCCAGCGTGCTGCTGTGAGAACAGCAGGTGAGGCGAGAGCTGTTAAAATGGCTTTTTATAGAGATGTCAGGGGTGGAGTTGCCGAACAGGATGTCCTGACATCTTCCATGAGACAACAGAGATTGTGTTTGTGATGTGGCGTTTATGTGTATGTTTTACTGCAGTGATAAAATCAGGTGTCAGTGTCCCTTTACAGAGCTTCATTTGAGTCTCCTTAACTCACAGAGTGCTGGAAATGGACAGATTATTACACAGAGAGATGATTTATCATGTTATACTTCTTTTAGCATCAACCTCTGGGCTACAACTGAGTAATGAACCAAGTTTCCTGTTGCATTAAGCATCTTAATGCAGGATGACCACCACTCCACACGCTACATCTTTGCTGGAGGCATCAATGAGCCTAGACTGGAAGAGGAGATTTCTGCACACTTAGAGCGATGCAGTGTTTCATCTTAGTTACGAGTGTATATTATACAGGATGCACCGGCAGGTAAAAATATCTGACTGCATTCTCATCATCAACAATATGCAATACATGTGTGCACAGCCGGGTGGTTGAAGCTCCGCCTCTTGGGAATTAGAGCGCAGGGAGTCATAAAATAAGAACTCATATTTTTATAATATACAAAATATAGAAAGATTTTGAAAACAGTGAATAAAGGAAAAACATATACTCTCATGTGACACCAAAAGTGTGAGGGTGTCTCTTTGGCATTAAGACTCATACTTATGATTAGCAATGAAAAGAGTTGTACTTATGTAACAGTTGTGATTAAAGTTGGAACAAACACACAACTTTAGATGTTTAACTGGATTTAGCTGTTTGATAAAGCTGCAACTCTTGCTTCCTATTTTATAAGCTTCACACTGAACTCCTTTATCATAGGTTTGATGTTTCCCCTGCAAAATAAGGAGCTGGAAATATTTACTGCTCACTAATTTCTAGGTTGTTCAAAACGGCTTCATTTTAAAGGTTTTAAAGGCTGGACGACAAAGAAGGAGAAGAGTGTTTTTGTTGTGTGCAAAATAATTCATATTGATGTTGTCAAGCTTTTCACAGTAAAAACTTATCATTCATCACAGCAGCTTCTTGTCCTTGAGGCCCACTGTTGCTTCACCAATGAGAGAGGTGAGCAAGAGAGTGTTTCAATCTACAATCTGACTGCTAGATATCACAACTTATTCCCATGTATTCACCATGTTGAATACTTATTAGTTTTCAGTTATATTTTGGGGCATTTTCACCTTTAATGGATAGGACAGCTGAAGACAGACAGGAAATACGGGGAGCAGAGAGCGGGGGGAAGACATGCAGCAAATAGTCAAGGCCAGAAAACCCACGTCCACTGCACCAAGGACTATAGCCTCTGCATATGAGGTGCACTCTTAAACTGCTAGGCCAACGGCGTTAGGAATACTCATTAGTATGCTAGTTCTGTTTAGAAATTAGCAGCTCAGCTCCCAGCCCCAAAAATCAAGCTGAAGCATGTTGAATTGTTGGACACAGATTTTTAACACTGCACTGCTTTCAGTGTTTTTTGCTGGTTTTCCCGGTGGTTGTTTTCAGAGGGAATAATGTTGATAATTGTGGGGCGTCTGTAGCTCACTAGTAGAGTCAATTGTCTCTCAATCAGAAGGTTGGAGTTCAATCCAAGCCCCAAAAGTCATGTCCTGAAGTGTTCCCCAGGCAAGACAAGAAGTGTTAACTGTGAAATAGGCAGCTGTGTGTAAATGTGTATCAATGTCATTAGTTAATACCGATGGTCCCCTACAACAGCATCCTCTGCCATCAGTGTATGAATATGGTGTGAAAGGGTGAATGTAACACCTAGAGTAAAAGTGCTTTTGTTGGAAAGATTAGAAAAGCACTTCACAAGCTAACAGCAGCTCAGCCCCACAGCCTCCAAAGCCCTGCTGAAATGTTGAATTGTTGGACCCTGATTTTTTACAGGATACAGGTTTTCAATCACCTGGTCAGTCTTTTTTCAGGAGCTCATTTTCATTATTGTGTCATTAATACAAATAATTCCTGATCCTATAACAAGCAGGTCACCTGTCCACAAGCTAGCAGAAGAGTCAGCTCGACCCCAGACCCTCTTAAAGTCCTGTGACAACCAGAAAAACTACCAACTTTGGTAGTTTTTTAATGCAAAAAGTAACAGCTGTGGATAATTTAGCTTCCTGCAGAAAGCCTTGTGAACAACAAACAACTTTGAGACTTGATTTGGAAAGTTTACATCCCGTAGCTGTTACTCTTGTATGACCCTGAGCTAAGACTGTGAGTCTTCTGCTGATGGTTTGAATTCTTGACATTTATGAGGCAGCCATTAATCAATAACTGTTGTCACTGTCTGTGTTTGTCTGTAAAGTGATAACAAAGCGTGGGGTAACATTTGTTTCCCACTACATCACTGTTGATGTAGAGATAGTTGTAAGTGTGTGTTTTTGTGTGTCAGAGGATGTAAATCTTGAAACTCCGCTCCGCTGTCTTTACCATAAATCACCTTCCTTCCCCGCTGAATGCACAGCCAGTAAAGTGTAATATAGGTGATATATAAGCCATTTTTCTTCTGCTTCCTCAGTTCATACATCTCTTTTTATTCCTCTGTGGTAGACGAGAAATAACTTGTTGACAAATATCCACACTCTGCTCACAATAATGCCGTGTAGCTATTCCTTGAGCCTCAGAGAAAATATTTCTGACAGGAAAAAAGATATCAAGATAAATCTCAGCAGGCTTCACAGAAATCTGACGCTCCTGTATCTGCTCTGTGCCAGACAGCTGAGCTGAGCCGCTTTCTGATCTGAGTCCAGCTCTCACCAGGCTGCAGCGACTCCAGGGGCCCCAGTCGTTCAGGACGCAGTCTTCAGGGCAAGGCAGTCGGCTTTCCCTGGCCCCCAGTGGCATCTCCTCTGGGTCGCAGAGGTAGTCCTCCACTGGCTCTGATGGCCCGTCTATCGTGTTCAGCATGCACCTGTGGGAGCGGTGGAGAAACTGAATTTGACCTTATTTTAGCAACGCTTCTGTTCCAAAGAACAAAAGAGTCAGAAATCATGTTTGAGCTGGACATGGAGCTGGCAGGTACACGAAGGAGCTACAGTATGAGTTTCTCAAGCAGTGGGAGATGTCCGCAGGGGGAAAGAGAGGTCAATTTAAGAACAAAAACATCTGTTGAACTGCTCTAACTGCTCAGTGAGAAAACACACAGCGCTACAAATACCTGAAAGAAAGCTTTATCCAAATAAATGCACAAATAAAAATAGTACAAACAGGATCTGTTCGGGAGCATGAGACGTGTTTACTTTTGTTTTAACTAAGCCTTTGCTTTCCTGAACTGATGCAGCTCCACTTTGACATTTTTTTCCTTCAAATTGCAGCTTTTTGTTCTCCAGCAGTCAAGACACAAAAGGAGATAAGAGTGCCACTATTTTCAGAGCAGACAGTTACCTGAGGTCATTACAGCTTTTACTCACTGTGACTGTATGTCAGCCATTAGAGCACAAATGATCATGAGAAGGCTTTAGACTTTATTATTACCACAAGGATGGATTCTTTTCTAAAAGTAATGTCTGAGTCATACTACTTCTGCCTCTTGTTTTCAGCACTGGTTGTTTGTCTGTTTGGACGGTTACACAGGACTTCCATCAGAACTGTGTCCAGTCTGTCTCTGATCCACTGCGGTCCGGCTCCGTGCTCTCTCATCCGTCAACACCCACCGGTTGCATCTTTAGAACGCAACATGGAGCAGGACCGCTGGACAACTAGAGTCATGTGACCCAGGTTTTCCCGTGGTAATCAGTGAATCAAGGACTTTCCTCCTCCTCTCCTCATCCATGTTGTCTTTATGGTCCTCTGAAAACCTCTGACTTAAGGACTCCAGGCCTGCTTCCATTCAAAATGACATTTTGTCGTCATAGTTAAGTTAAAAAAAAGATCTAACGATAACACAGAGTGTTTTATTCTGAAAATTAACCGGATGTTTTAATTTGGTTTTGGTGCCTGACTTCCTGTCGTGCTCCGGCATCCAGCAAAAATAGAAGTCTTGCGTATCTGATCCATTACATTCTGACCTGCCGGATTAGAGACACAGCCAGAACGCAACAGAGTGGATCCAGTGGAAGTTAACACATTGACTAGAATAGAAACCTATCAGATATGGAGCGACGCCTGCGAGCTAGTTCAGGCAGACAACTCGAGCTGCAATGCCATACACGTCACATGTCCCACTCTCATATCCATCATCCAATCCTGCCCTCTGCCTCTCAAATTGGCGGTCTATTTAAACTGGGGAAAATCTCCCATCTCTCCCTCTGCCTGTCAACGCCTCTGCTGCTGCATGCCTATTGCTGATATTTTCTTCTTCACCGCCGCCTCCCCAGCTTCCACCTGCAGGCTCCGGGGGGTGTTTAGTATGTTTTGCTCATCACTCCTCAAAGTCTGCATGTAAACTTATCTGCAGGGAGGGATAAGGCCTGAGCCTGGGCGCCAAACATGAATATGTATTTGCTGCTACAATAAACAATTTAAACGTGAGTTGTCTGACTGAACTGATGCCGTGATGGATCAGAGACGGACCGGATATGGATCTGGTGGAATTCGGCCGTTATCTGAATAAGCACTGCTTGAGAAACTTGCTGGAAAGGGTATGTCCTAAAAGAGACTCTTGGGGACCTCGGGGTGTTGATCTTATCATTTGATTTATCTGATTTATATAATGATGTGGAGTCTTATCAGCACAATCATTGTCCTGGCATTGGCTTGTTTTTAGATTTGGAGATATATCCCAAACACAGTGGATGTGACTGCAGATGAAGGCACCATAGAACCTGGACTATTAGCCTCTTCAAATGTCTTCACGATCCAAATGCCATTTTCTTTCTTTTTTTTTTCTTGTGTATGCATTTTTATAATCCTCTGTTTGTGAAGGAGCAGGATGTGTGGTTCTGTATGCTTCAAAAGCCGTCTAATTGCAGTCTTACCCGTTTCATGTGGTGTAATTACAGCGTCTGTCTGACATAAGCAGAACATAAATCCAAAAGTTTGAGTTCCACCAGAAAGGATTTGGCAGCTTGTTGGTTGTTGACTGTCAGCTAAACCATGTGAGACAGTTTTTCTCAGCCAAATGGGATCTCCTGCATGATTTGTCTCCCAACAACGTGTACAGTTTTACACAGAACAGACATGTATATTTGAAATCATACACATTAATTGGTGGAGTGTTGGCTCACTTGAGGCTTGATTATTATTATAAATATATCATTAAAGCTGGGGTTGGTAATCAGATTTAGATACACTTTTTGTTATACTGGTTAAAATGATCTTTACGTCCTGATGGCAATCAATACATGATGTGTTCCTAAAAAAGAGCGAAGAAAATCTGCTATCTACACCTGGGAAAACACCAACCAATCACCGTTTTTTGGGACCCAAAATTTTAAACCATTCAAATCCCTTCCTGCCGTTCTGCCCGCCTCCTGCGCGTACATTTCCCTGGCGTGTACTCCGAGTCTCCGTCTCCTGCCTCTGCTTCCCCTGACTTTACTGTCTGCCCCTCTCGCTCGACCTCAGGCCTGTCCCCTCTGACCCGATGAGGTGCTTTGCTCAGGACTGTAGTCCAGATCAGAGTCTAAAAAGCTCTCACCACGGGGCTCTGACAAGCAAAAGAATTAATGACATTTAGTAAGTCCTACAGAAATGTAGATGTACTGTAGCGTCTGTCTGGACGCTGTAGGGATGACGAGCCGATTGGTGAACACGTTGAGTTTTAATAACCGGTCACTGTCGGTCGTGATCACGCCAACCAACAAAACAACAATCAATGTTTGAATGAATGAAGAACTTCTCTTGTCTCTCCTCTCTCCCACTCACACACTCTACACCTCTCCTGATGCCTTCACTGACTGTCAACACTGTAGGAATTAAGAACATCTACACTGAACACGTTTAACAAACAGTAGAGCTGTTACAGTATTATATATGTGTCTTTTCTCCTGATATCGTGTCACCAGTACAACTGGATAATGCTAGCATGATAGTTGTGAGTACTAACAGCAGCCATATTTATTTGTATTTTTAACTTTCACTATGATAATGTTTTGGTGAGGACCGGTTTTGAATCAGTCACCAGATTCGGGGGGGGGGGGGTCGTTTTGGAGGAGCTCTGAGGGAGGAGGGGAGGGGTTAGACGGAGTCCTGAGGAAATGCTACATTCAAATTCATGCTAGTTTTCCGAGACTGCCAACCCCAGCTTTAAGGAGCTCATATAAGGGATATTATTTAAGCTGCTGTTCTCAAATTGCTTCTTTTGTCTCCTCAACCCCCATATATTTAACAATCAAATACAAACTGACACAATGGTAAAGCTTTTCTTTCATGTTTTATTTTAGAAAAGGAGAGCAATAAGCGATTTCTTTCAAGACTATTGAATTAATCATCTACTTTCAGCTTTGAGTTGCTCGTCATAATACTCAAATAAGAGCAAATCACAAAATCTTTATTCACTGTGATACAAGCAAGCTAATATTTGGTGTTCCTGCTAAAAAATGTGTGAAACAGTAAAGTGATAACCAAATTATTATCATTTTTATGATTTATTTGAGGGTCACAGCTCGATGAGAATGTGAAGCTTTGGGAATATTTTTTGGATCGACTAATCCCCGGCTAATAATTACAGCACTTCTCTCGCTCTGAGACACATAATGAACAGTTTTTGTGTCTATTCATTCAAACAAACAGAGATAAATTAGAAAACAGACGCTGTGATAGTTACCTGACTTTCCTGGTTTGGACGCCTTCCCCACAGTTCTCTTTTAAGTCCACGTTGCTGACTTTCCACACACTCCACGGCTCAGCCACCCACACATACTGATTACAGTCGCTCTGGCACGGGACCACCTCGTACACCTGAGGACAGAGCAGCCTTATTTAAACACTGAGCATGTTTTTGGTGTGATTTAAGTAGAAGCAGCAGCAGCAGGTTAAAGGAAGCACTGTGATAGTTAGACTTCTAAATGATCTTACAGCGGGAGAAGCCGCCGTGGATTTGGCCGGGAGAAGATAATAACTTTCATTGTCATTAAAAAAAATTGAAGATTGCTTTCTCGACTATCTTATGTTCGTAAATGTTTCGTCTCAGCCAAGTTTTGTCAGTAAACTTTTGCCTAATGCGCAGTGATGTTTTGGCTCGGCTCTCCGAGGTTGAACTCAGCCAACAAGATTATTTCTGCCCTCAGAGCAGCTCCGCCTGGAGAAATGTCTGTCTAAATAAAACTCCAGTCTGACAGCATTTTGTTTATTCCCTGTGAGGATATTGTGAGTGTATACATCTATCTGTCACTGACCCACTGACATCAGTGACACTAAACATCTGCAGTAACATTAGAAACGTCTGAGGAGAGCGGCTCTTACCTGGGCCTGTAGCAGTGAGTCACATCCAGCGAGCATTGGTGTGGATTAAAAGGAGACAGATGGATTAATGAGCATATGCCAACTGTTCATATAGTGCACAACCTATGATTAATGCAACATTCAAGAGGGTATAATCAGAAAAGCCTCGGGCATAAATACCTGCATATACACACTCATACACATTCACACACTCTGCAGGGTGTACATCAACACAACCCTAATCTGTATGTGCTGGAACGCACAGACCTGGAAAGCATTTCATTTTTGCAATTCACAGAAACCTTAAGGAATCAACTGGCACACATTAGGGCATTAATATTGTGGATGAGATCCATTTATAGCACACATTGCTTCTTGCTCTGTCCCTGCTCAGCAAAAAATGAGCGCAGCAATAATGAGGGGAAGGTAAAGGAAAACTCTGCAGATCCAAGCTCATCATTCATTAATAATGAATTTCTTTCTCTCTCGCCTGTGCTGGATCCTTCATAACGCGTACCGCACACTTGAAATAAATCTAAATATACTGCAGCACAGGTCATACATATTCACGAATCAATGGTGAGTAGAGAGAACATTAGTCGACTGCTCAGCTGCTAGTCCACCATATTAATGTGTCGGCCATTTTCCTCTGATGTCACGCTTGGGGTGGGACGCTCAGCTGCTGATGCTATGTCCTATTGTGGGGTTTAAAACAATCAATAATAACATAATCATGCAAGTAATGATAATTCATTTCAAGGATAAATTCTTTGCTAATGGTAATATCAACAAGCTGATAGAAGTGTTAGCTTAAAAACAGAGGCAGGCTAATGCTAGCTGTCTGTGCGTGATGAGTCATCAGGGTGTACTATACCTTTAAATGTGGTAAGATGTACCTTTACACTTTCACTACTCAATGTCTTTTAAAGCTGCTGTTGGTAGTCCTGGAATAAACATCAGTTCAGGGAGATATTTGAATGTCAACACTACCCCTCCACACCAGATTTCCCTCTCACTACACCCCTCTGCCCCCCTCTCTGCTCCTGTAAGCCCCGCCCACAAACAAATCATAGTGCACGCTCAATCAGGACGATGTAGGAGGACCAATTAGGAGATTGGTTCTGATTGGTCAGAGCTGACGGGAGTGATTGGTATTGATTGCTGGATACAGAGGCAGAGGAAAACACAGAGATCTCTCTATAATCTCAAAATACCTCATTTATTGATGGCTGTTGATGAGTGTTGTGACTTTTTGCCAAACACAACACAAAATAAGTACAGTTTTTTTTACCCCAATCCTACCAACTGCTGCTTTAAGTTAAACAATAATAGTTTGACTCATGACCCATCCATTATAATGGAGGAGGAGGACTTTATGACTTGTACAGCAGCTGAAACAAGGGAGAGCTCTACATGTTTTGGCTTCACTCTCTTGGGAGCTGGCATGCTGTTCATTTTTATACAGTGTATGATCCAGGCTTTTTGACCCAACTGGGGTACCGTTTAGAGGTGATATGAAGTAACATCTATTCACACACATGAATAAATATAATTTTCCCCTCCTGTCTTCCCTATTAAAATCTACTTTAAGTACTTAAAGCTGCTGTTGGTAGGAATGGTGTAAAAAACGTTGGTTTTTATCTGCTAGGTTCAGAGAAAAGGTCATAATGCCCAAGTGTAGTAATTTGAGACTATTGAGAAATCTCTGCGTTTTCCAATGCATTTGTATCAAGCAATGTTATTATTCCCCTTGTTCCCATTATGACGGACCTTATCTCCAATCCTCTGTCCTGATTGGTTAAGGGGCGGCCCCTACTATATCCTCCGATTGGTTATGAGTCCGGCACTATCATGACTGCACACGCCGATCTGTGTTGGGGGGCTAAGAGGAAATCTGGTTGGGAGGGATAGTGTTGACATTTGAAGTCTCTCTCTCTCTGAACAGATGTTTACTCTGTGACTTCCAACAGCAGCTTTAAGTAACATCTATCAACAAACATAAATATATATATCATTTTCCCCTCCTTCTCTACTATTACATCTACTGTAACTACTAAATATAGGTATCTAAGATGTTTTATTCCTGTGTTTATATTTTTAAAAGTAACACAATCGAGTGTCAGTATTTATATCCTTTAAGCTTCAAGGGCACAGAAAGATGTATGTCCAAAGTGACAAAATAAAGTACTGACATGAATTGGAAAGATGCTACACTGAAATGCAAATACAGCTAAGAGAAGAGTGTTGCAAAAAAAGCCAATTCAGTGGATTTTAATATTATGTCCTGCCTCTAAAAAGGCCAGATAGCCAATCATGTTTTAGGATTTGCATCCGGGTTGGTCGATCAGATTTCAAGGACAGCCCTTGCCACCCCTCTGCCAACTGGGAACACATCAGTATCAGATCTTTCTTTTAAAAGCTTCCCACCCTGAGAGTGTCTTCACAATAAAAAGCCCTTCATGTGAAAATGTGACTTAAAACCTCTCAGTTTCGTCGCCCGTACCTGGTTGATGTGGTCCAGTTTGGGACACGGCCGGCCGCCGTTGTACGGTTTCTCTCTGAGCCACTTGGAGCGAACTTTGACTCCGCTGCCGCACGACTTGCTGCAGCGTGACCAGTTGGACCATTCACTGAGCTTGCAGTCAGAAGGACAGGGGATGATGCACGCCTCCTCGATGTAGCCTGAAAGAAGGTCAGAAAAGGTGATTTATAGAAACTGTGGATGTGCTTTGTGTCTTGGGGCATGCAAAGGGGAAGGGAGAGTCATGAGATGCTCAGATATATCAGCAGCAGAGGTGAGGGACAGAACAATGATTTAGTTTATTTCGGTCTGGTGCAATTAATCACGCGGACATACTGTACTCTGTTATTAATGATTTCAGGAGGAAAAGGCATTCACCAGTAAATGTATTCCCAAGAAATTCTCTTTGAAATAAAATCTCCCATCAGCAGGGCCTCTGCCTTTTAGCTTCTGCGTTTAGAGGACTGCTTTCCAGAGAAATTGCCTTGGCCCGAGTCCCTGAAAAGAACTCTACTTTCTTTATCTAATAGAAAACTACATTTGTCCAAATTCCCAAAGGTTATTTTTTCTTTTCAACCTAACAAACCAACATTAAAGTTCAAGAGGTCTTTAAAAGCTACACGGGAAGAAATACCCAGCAGTAAGAGCGCTGCAAACTATTAACCGATACTTCACAAAATAATCTAAATCCACCTATTGATTTCTTTGCTGCCTGGTGGAATGAAAACAGGGTCCACATTCAAGGGGCCCAATTTTATGGTCTGTTATATAAAAGTCTGAAAATCAAGCGAGGCAGTAGTGGGGCATGTCTGGCTGCCGGCTTCATTATTTCAATCTGTTTTTCTGCAGCTCACGGGGTCATGACACATTTAACAGCACTGGTTTAAGCATCGTGCCCCACTTGTTATTCATGTTTTTCCCTCTCTTGGTGATGATTCCCTCGTTTTTTACTCCACACAAGCCAAGGTTCAGTCAAATTTGTTGAAAGATGTCGTTTTGGAACCATGTGCATTTAAGTATCAAAGATTTCCCCCGCTAAGTAGAGAGACACTAACACATTTTCCCGGTTTATGTAACAACATCGGTGTGCAAATCTGTTTAGCCTTTGATTAAGAAAATCGATAAGGTGAATGAGGCGGGAAAGTGGAGTGTCTCACAGGGTGCCTAACCACTTCCTCTTTCTGATGCGAGCTCTTTCAGCCTGCTTTCTTTCACAGAGAGAAGCATGCGGTGCAACGCTGACTGACGGCTCTGCTAAAAGCCACACTGCCCACGATTTAGGATGACAAGCTTTAGAGGAATCCCACAGAGGCTGGTCAGTCCTTGCAAATCAATTTTTTTTCAAGGTGCATGAAAGGATTGTTCTCAATGTTTTCAACCTTGGGTGAGTCTTACTGGGCCAATATAGTCCTGTGTGGCAAAAGCATTTCTCAAACGGACACACTGAGCGGCCCTGTAAAACAACAGCTCTCCACTTCAGAACGTCTGGATTTGTCACACAATTGATTCGAGCAACTTACGACCCAATTTCAAAGCCTTGCTGGGGTCGGGTCAGGTTCAAACCGAGAATAGCAGAGCTGCCTTTACAGAAACAAAAAGTAATGTCAGTGTCAGTGTGGGCGAGGTGCTGCAGGTACCGCTGAGAAGAAGACATAGGAATCAGAAACTCAAACTCTGTGTTGAAATCCATGTGTTTTTAGGATTATCAGACAAGACACAGCAAACCTTTCTTTAAACAAAGGGATAGGATGTTACAAAGCTGGAGGATTATCACAGTGACTCTCAGTTAATCCCTCATGATTGTTACCCGTCAGTAGAATTACACTGTAGAGAGTGGAGTACAGTTATGCTGTTCATGCTGCAAAGTCTGCCACCTGAAAGTCAGAGATTTGAAGTGCAGATAACCCAGATTTGACCCTCGTTTTGTTTGTGCGGTTATATTTCAGCCGTGTCATCAACATAAAGAAACACAGGGGGAACATAGCAGGCAGTTAACTTTACAAATAGAGCCTTGGAGCTGACTGCAGAGCGGCCACTAAATGTTTTATCAGAGTGTTTGTAGCTGTGCGGCTTGTTTATGGTTCCTGAAATTGTTCCTTTTCCAGAGGAGCACAGATATCTGGAGTCCTCATCTACTCCCCGGAACAAAAGGATCAAGAGTTTAAACAGGCAAAATGAGATAAAGTTATACAAGGTTAAATTACAGTGTCTCTCATAGTGCTTCCTTATGGGGCTGCTAGATCAAGGGTTCCCAAACTTTTCCCCCCAAAGGTTTTATTTCAAGGTTAGCTACTATTTGTGTCGATATTTCTTACTATAATGGGTAAAATACTATTTTTAGATAACTTTTGTCATTCAACTTTTTTAACAAATTAAATATAAGTAATACAAAACCAACAAAGAGAAGAAAAAATGAATAAATACAAAAAAATAGAAAGATAATAATAATAAACAAATAATAATAATTAACAGTACAAACAAAAATAAATAAAAACATAAAAAACAAGGTAAATAAACAAAAATAAATTATAATAATAGTAAATATTTTTAGATAACTTAAGAAAAAAAAACATTCTGGAAGACATCTCACGACCTTTTGGGAACCCCAGTGCTAGCTGAGCTGCTGCTAACTAAAGCCTAGCCCAGGGTTCCCACTCTTTTCCAGAGATCATTTTCCAGGACATTTCAAGGACATTTTCAGTGATGATCAAGCTGGTATGACAGTCTGAATTGAGTTCCTAATTTAGTTCCTAAATAGTCTAATATGTTCCTCTCAGTGGAAGTCTACATTGAAGACATGCAGTCTATGGCTATCGATGAAATCATCTCTTACATACTTAAAAATGATGACAAATTGATTATAAAATAATGCAACCGCAGATGTACAGCACTACACTTTATTAGTGCAACCAAGCAACAATGATTGGCAACTCTCATCTCAGCTTTCTCTTTTCTCAAAAAATATAAAATGAGCTAAGTAAAAAACAAAAGAGCCAGCAAAGGAATCTGGAAGCTGCCTTACTGAAATAAATAAATAAATAAATAATAATAATAATAATAATCAGAGGATCAGGGCATAAATTGACCTAAATAGATCTGAATGACAAAAATGGCCACAAATGTTGAATGGAGATGTGTTTTTTTAACCTTGTTAGTTTGCACACAGTCATGTTAGAATAATTTTCCAGGACATTTTACTTTTTCTCCTATTTTCCAGGTGTTCTCCAGTACTGGAAAACTGGTCAACTGTTTTCCAGATTTTCCAGTTTTTCCAGGACGCGTGGGAACCCTGCTAGCCTCTGTGTATGATTACGAAGACGCTGGACCTAATCAGGTGAAAGGATGTAGGTGACAATGATGGTGATGTGATCTGAAACACTAACAATTCATTGTAGGATTTTCTTTCTCCCAACAGTGGATGCTTGGTGTTGAAAACTCAGATACTCATGCTTACTTTAAAGCTACAAACACTTGTGCAGGCTGTCGATGAAGCTGCTGCAGCACCAAATTAAAGTTGAGGAACAGAAAGTCTAGTCTTGGTATTTAACAGCCAAATCCAATTTAACTGACAAAGTAATTATCAGTGTTTTTTACCCGGCTGATTATCACATTCGTCTGTGGAGTTGTTTTTCTTTGTGGTTCTGCTTGCGCCACTTCTTTTTCGAAGGAGGACCCTGACTTTGTCTGGCTGCCAAAGCTTCATTTTGCCTCCTGATTTTATAATAAACTCACGGCCTCGTGGGTCGTTTTGTTTTCCGTCTCTGTTACCATCTTTCAGCCGAGCTCAAACTTCTGCTGCCAAAGGTTGTGGCCTCGCTTTCTCCAAAACACAACTTTGCAATATGGATAATTGGAGGCTCGACAAAGGTTTTAAACTTGGCTCAGCTGAGGAGGACAGTTGAAGGATGATCTTGCGTCCACTCTGCTGTCCCTGGACTGAGCAGTTAGAGTCTTTAGAGCTAATATGATTAAAAAAATAAAAAGTATTTTTAATCCAGTCAGGACCAGAGCCCTGGCACGCTTGGGCACCAAGTAATGTGCTGTGACATAATGATCTCATCCGTACATGTGCCTATACACACACACCCGCTCACACACACACACGCACACGCACACACACACACACACACACACACACACACTCAGCCTGACCTCCTTACACTCTGTTGCCCCTGAGTCCAGATCAGCATCACTACATCCACACCTTGCTGAGATCAGCATGGCCTCTGAGGGCTGTAGCTCCATGACCTTTGACCTCACACTATAGGCTCCGAGTTCAAGTCCAGTCATTCTAAATCCCTCTAGCTGTCACCTTAAGCTTATCCAGAGTGCAAAAGCTGCAGCGCCTCAGCCCGCAGTTCACTTGCAGTTCAACTGATGTAAACTTACGAGGTGCCAAGCTCCCTGAGAGGCTTTTGGATTAGGTCCAGGTGGGAGATCACTACAGCTGCCTTTATAAGTCAACTTGTAACCTGGCACAAACTACAGCTCTAGATCCTAGAGCAGTTGTCACAGCTGTACAAAGCTTCCCTGACTCCTAACTGCCCAACTCCTCCTGAAATGTTGACAGCTTTTACCACCCTGCTTGCTCCTCTTCATCTGAATGATAAACTGGAAATGCCTCTGGAAATAGACGGGCTTTCTAACAACAGCCACAATCAATTAGGCTGATGCTTACAACATAGGCACGCACAGATATGTGAGCTTAATCTGCACTTTACTGTGATGCTCTGAATGCTAATGCTCTGTTTTTGTTTTCTCCTCTCACGTACAGGAACCAGCTGGCATTTGTAGTATGCTGGCACAATGTTAAGACTTAAAAAGCTTGGAGGGGTAAACTGACAGAAACAAAGTAGGAGGCACTCACACACTATATGGCAACTATAAAAAAACGGTGGCTAAGATTGATCACCTGCTGCATAGGGATCCATTTGCTAAATTCAGAAACTTTCCAAACTCAGTCTGATGCCAGAGGGTTCAGTTTGGTGGTTTAGAGCTGAAACAGTAAATCTGTAGACATGGCTGGTTTGAAGGTCCCATGCGTTATTCTTTCCCAGTGTTTTATTGGAAGGGTTCACACCAACAGAACGGACATTTTCAGGATTCAGGACCAGAAATCCTTCTCGATAACGTGTCACATCCCCTCTCTTATCTCTCTTCATCAGTGTCTCTTTTGAGAAATCTTCAATAAGCCCAACAGAGAATCAAAGGTCTCATATTACAGATACAAAAAAACTCACATGCTGTCTCCTTGAGAAGACTATGAATTAATATTCTCTTGTGTAGCTTGATGTTTGTCTGTCTTGCAACCTGCTTGCTTACTATTTGAAAGAGTTCTTGGTGTTGTGTTGTCAATAAAGGAAAGCAAACCTAACAAAAAACTAACCTTGTTGGAGTCCTGAGAGCTGATTTAAAGCAACAGTTTCAGAATAAGGGCTGTCAGTGTGTCTGTGTGTCAATGTGTCTTTCACAGATGGCTTGTAGCACTTGGTTTGCTTTGTTTTTAAAAGTAGACGTGGACATTTTGAAAGACTACTTAAAATATGCAATGGACACAACATGCGACAAGGCAGTTTTCACAATAACTAACCCACTTATGTGTGTGTGTGTTTTTTTATCATGCTACACATATAGTTTGATATATACTTACAATCATGCACAACATGCTATGGACATGTGCTAATGGAGAGATGTCAGAGTGAGGATGCTGCCATCAACTGGCGCCTTCCGAGCATTTTGGGGTTTGGTGCTTTGCTCAAGGGCATCTTGGTAGTTCCCAGGCAAATGGACCAGCACCAGAATACATGTGTTTATATGTGTGTGTTATTCTATCTTGCTTTACTTATCAAATCTTTTTATTATTTTTTTAAATTACTGTTTTCATATTAAATTCTTTTAAAAGCCTTTCTCTGGATGGGTGTTGCAAAATAGCATTCACTACAAACGCCATGATACTTGCATGGGATGGCTCTTCTCTGTCCGTCTATGTATACTGTATCTGTCCCTAACAAACAAACCATGAATAAATACATAAAACAAACTATGACAATATGAAAAACAACATAAACCTGCAAACGAGCAGTTTTCTTCACCTCTACCCTCCCTTTCCCCACAGCTATTTATCTGAAACACACAAACAAGTGAGTTAAAGTGAGTCAAAATGAATGAAAGATAGCTTAATACTGTATTACAGTAGTATGATAGAAAAAGGGAAGTCACATCATAGATCTGGTGATGATGGGCGCTTTCAATCTGTTTAAAGGTAGATGAGTCCGCACACAAGAAGCTGCTCCAAATAGCATTAATGAGAAGTATTGCCATGGTGAGCTGCTTCTGGTGTGCGGACCTCTCTACCTTTTACATCTGCTATCTCTGTCCAGCACCCAGTACTTCAGGGTCTGGATATGCGTGCCACCTCTACCTTTGCCACTTTTAATCTACTCTCAACCATAGCCTGGTCTGCCTGAGGTTTTCTGTTTCTGATCCTCAACTTAATTTAAGTTAATGTTTGTTCATCAGGGATTAAAACATGTGTGCTGCAGATTAACATCAACTAAACTAATGCCAGCTAGAGAGTATTCTTCTTGATACATGCCAGTGAAAAAACACAGGCTCACTTTTTGTCTTAATTAACTAGGACAGCTGAAGAAGACAGGGAATGCTGGGAGAAGACATGCAGCAAAGGGCCGAGGCAGGGAGTTGAAACTACAGTCATGGCGTCTGAATACGAGGCGTCTGTTCTACCAACTGAGCTAAAACAATGTATTTCAGTCGGACAGTACTTTTTGTACCCGCAGAAGTTAATGAGTAGGCTTTCCTCAATATCTTTGAGTCTCTTTTAACATTTACACACCCATTAGCATGCTTGACCCACTGATGACGCTCTGGTAATTGATCTGGACATCATTTATTTCTGCCCATTCAGCCGAGAGTAAAGTCCGTCTGAGTCACCACAGACTGGATTCTGAGACCACACTTCTTTCTCTCCCTGGGTGGTTGGACCTTGAAGCCTAATGTGACTCTTTGGGAATCCTCTGCCTGATTTCTGAGCAGCTGCACCTCCTGCGTCACAGTCTCAAGAGGCAGCCTGATCTCTGGGTGCTGTGATAAAAATCTACAGTCTGTAGCCTCTAAATCTGTGATAGCAGACAGACAGAAACCTTTGATGTACTTCACTGTCCTTCACACACAATGACCTTGGCAGCAAACTTCCTGCACACTGTTGCACTCCAAACAGCTTTAAACTCAGAGCCTGCTCTCCTGGTTTTACAAACACGGGTCATCAAGCAGAAATAAACGCATCCACTGCAGTGCTGCTCAAGTTCACAGGTCCGCAGCAAGATACTTGGCCTTAAGCTTCACCCTTTATGGCTTCCCAGAGTGTCTCTAGTCCCTCCTTCTTCCCTGCATCCTGCAAAGACAAGACCAAGGCCCCCTGAGCTATCCTGCAATATTAAGTCATGGTAAAGGTCAAAGCATTGCAGCTCCCCTATAGTCATAAATATAAGCAGTATATATGTAATGTCATTCAGAACACAGCGGGGGACTTAGTGAAATATTTCCCCCCAGCTGCATGCTGACCTTTGGCACAGAATTTGTAGCGGTGGGAGTCGCAGTAATTACAGCATTGTGTTGATAAAGTCTGCACGGATTGAAGATTTCATTACATTTTTAAATAGTTACATTACATTGTAAACACGGAGTTATATTACAAAGACACACTAAACTGTAATAATGAGCCTTTTATCTAATCAGTTAACAAGTTCAGGTACAAAGGGAGCCTCAATGCTAACAGTGAAAGCAGTGATGGTGCTGAAAGTATCAAGTAAAACAGCGAGGAGGTGAAACATTATGTCATTTATCTCAGGTGTATCATCGTCCTTCTCCTGCCTTAGTCTCCAAACTCTTTCCTCCGGTTCTGTTTGGCTGATTCAGTTAGTTTAAGACTTGGTAATCCGGTAACTGCTCCCTGCTTTCTAAGAAATGAAGACTGTGGTTGTGAGACGTGTGATAATGTTACATAAGGCAAGGCAAGGCAAGGCAAGGCAGCTTTATTTGTATAGCGCATTTCATACACAAGGGCAACTCAATGTGCTTTACATTAAAACATTAAAAGCATTGGAGACATTCAGACAAGCATTAAAGAACACAATTAAATAGGGATGTGTTATTCACTCACTGCAGCAAACACAACATGATACAGCTTTCCTACTAACTGCTGTCCCTGAACGTGAGTTTATCTGGACACAACAACCCACGTAGAGAGTGAGCTTCACTTGTCCTTGTTTGTTCACAGAAGGAAGAAACTCTCTTCCCTGCAAAGGTCTAACATGTGCAGTTTGAAACAAACTTTGCTGACTAAGGATCAAACCTGTCATAGTTAATCTTTTGTGATATCTTATTGACAGCTCTTTAAACCCTGTTGGCTCCACTATCTTTCCGATGGCAGTTTAACACAGTGTCAGCCTTTGTCTTAAGCCTTCTCTGTCTTCCGTCTCTCCCCCTCCTCTCCCTCGGCCTTGATTATATTGGACATGACAACACACTAATTAGATCTTCTTGTGGCTGACTGCAATAATTGCAGGGAGCTAATGGAATCAGAAATTTGTCAGTTAAATGTTACTCACTTCTTGTGCTGCTGTTTATCCGTCTCTCCTGCAATGAAGCTCGACTAAAGTCATTTATTTGATGTAAGGAGTGAAAGAGTTGAGAGTGTTGTTTATGTTACTCTCTGTAGCTCACAACCCTTAAACACTGATGCCTCTTTGTGACCTATATAAGCAATCAAAACCATCAGGGACGAGATTCTCTATTCTTAAATTATAATTTTCTAATGCTTTAACCACAGCCAGCAGGAAGGTGTCAGGTGAGACAACTTACCCCAGAGGAAAATTTTACTGCTCAAGGCTTTCTCTTCTAAGTCTCCGGAGACAAAATTGAGATTCTCACTTCAGCCTCATTCAAGTTTCAAATTGTTCTCATTCCTTTCTCATAATTTCCTCTTAAAATTCACTAGGAGAAATAGTTGAGACCATGACATGAGTCTTATTTGAGACTTAAATGAGAGATCTCATTAATGGCTAATTTTCTTCTTTTTTTTAAAATATATTTTTGGCCTTTTTGACTTTATTTGACAGGACAGCTGAAAAGAGACAGGAAATGTGGGGAGTAGTGAGCGGGGGAAGACATACAGGAAATGGTCAACTGGCTGGTAATCGAACCGGCCACCCCTGTGATGAGGACTGTAGCCTCTGTATGTGGGGCGCTTAGACCGCTAGGCCGCCAGCGCCCAAAAGAATCCACCCCTTTAATTGTAATAATCTGGCTAAATCTGGTCAGCCCTTTGCGGCCCATATTTTAAATAAATGGTCTGTCATACCTGGGATGAAATCTTTATCTTTTGCAATTTCTCTCAAATCCACTAAATCTTTGTGAAGTTGTTTTGTTCCAAACAGACTTGTAACGGAAGGACCATATTGTGAAGTCAAAGAAGAGATCCTTTGACATCTAAATATCTGATCTTGAAGTGGTTCAAATGTTTTAATGAGAATTGTAAGTTTGTGGACAATTACATTGAAATCTTAATTTTGCAGGGCACTATAAATGTTCATGAAAAGATGATCTCAGGCTCTTTCTTTGCTCCATCTGAGCTCAACTTGAGACACAAAAACTGAGTCTGACAGAAACAAATGGATGAGGAGAATGAGAAACAGGAGACATAAGCTATAGTCTCATTTTGCTTTCAAACAGATATCATTGTTGTGTAGGAGACATAAATGAAACACTTTTGAGATCTCCTCTCTAAATCTCTTTTCCTCTGGGACAGCACGCTTCAGAAACAGCCTTTGTTAAAAATATTCACAGTGAGCGATATGAGTGACAGTAAAAAGAAAGCAGGAGAAGATTCTTCTTCAGTAAACACTGTAACTGCCAAATTCCACCAGATCTGTGTCCGGTCCGTCTCCGATCCGTCACAGCACCGGATCTGTTAACTTCCACTGGATCCACTCTGCTGCGTCTCTAATCCAGCAGGGCAGACTGCAACGGATCAGATATGCAAGACTTCTATTTTTGCCTGATGCCAGAGCATGATGTATCAATCTCAACAGAGCAGATGGAGCGGGACAGGAAGTCAGGCACCAAAACAAAATTAAAACATTTGGTTAATTTTCAGAATAAAAGACTCTGTTATCAACAGATCATTATGATAATCACTACAACAACAAAATGTAATTTTGGTGGGGCGCTGGTGGCCTAGTGGTCTAAGCGTCCCGCATGCAGAGGCTATAGTCCTTGTTGCATAGGTCGCCAGTTCGACTCCCGTCCGCGTACATTTGCTGCATGTCCTCCCCCTCTCTCTACTCCCCATGTTTCCTGTCTCTCTTCAGCTGTCCTATCCATTAAAGGCAAAAATGCCCAAAAATACAACTTAAAAAATAAAAGCCATTTTGAGTGTAGCCAGGCCTGGAGTCAACAGGACAGAGGTTTTCAGAGGACCATAAAGACAACATGGATGGAGGAGGAGGAGAGTCCTTGATTCAGCAACTACGGCGGGAAAACCTCGGTCACATGACTCCAGCTGTATGTCGGTCCAGCTCTGTGCTGCGTTCCAAAAATGCAACCAGTGGGTGTTGACCAATCGTGCCGGATCCTCCCCTGGTGGTGAGGCTTTCAGCAGTGTGACTGCCCCCTGGTGGCTGGCTGCAGTATAGGTAAAAAAAACCCTCCCCCATTCATTTGAATGGGGGAGCAGTCAAACTTTAAAAAATAAATACATGTCGTACAAATGTTTCTCCCCTCCGTATGCTGTGGTAATATGTAGTTATTATTTGACTGTTTTGTGTCCAAGTCCTCTTCTTCCTGAAAAGTTTCTTTTTCGTTAGTTATTAGAGTTTAAAAAAATGTTTTTTTTTCACAGGACACACAGCGTCTTGTGACGCTATGCTGTAGGGCGGAGCTTATTACAGTGGCTTCACAGGCTCTGGCTGCACAATGGCGGCGCCCAGGAGGGGGATTTTTTTGGCTTCAGAACCGTATAATGGGAAGAGGCGGAGCAACGCTGTCCATTTTTATTTACAGTCTATGGTGTTGACGGACGAGAGAGCACGGAGCTGGACTGCAGCGGATCGGAGACGGACCGGACACAGATCTGGTGGAAGCCCCGTGTAATGCATGTGCAGAAGCAGATCAGCACAGTGAGAAGAGGTACCTCTCTGTCCACAGGGGGCGCCAAACTCCACACAAACCTAGAGTTTGTAACTGGAGCTTCCTTTTTTCAAAGCTGCAAAATCTGAATAAAAGAACTTGCTTATTGAGAACTGTTCAGCACATCACTCAGATATTCAACCTATCTGAATATTATCTCGCTCATGAACAAAGCAGCCGGAGAAGTGAGCAGCACCGCAAAGCTCAGATCGACGTGCACTGTTAATGAGGATCCTTTTTTCCGTTGATGTCTGTGCGATGAAGAGATAACAGTGGCACAGATTTTCCTGATCGTCATCTTAGCCGAGGGCATTGTGTCAGCAGCTGAGTCTGAGAAGGACCTTGTCTCCTCCTCTATCAAGATTAAAAGTGATGTTGGCTGAGATGGAGAGAATGGCACAGAAAAAGAGGGAGGGAGTGGCACATAAAAAGAAAGGGGGAGCTAGGGCGGCTGGAAGAGGGGGATGAAAGAGAGATTTAATGATATCGTTGAGTATCACATGCACCAACACACAGCCCGTTGAATGTGTTTGTTTATGTGTGCACCTCGAGGAAGGTTTTTTTTTTTCAAAGCTCAAAGATGCTTCAGGATGAACGCATGAGAGCGCACACACATGCACACACACATAGGTGTAAAAACACACGCTGACATGCACAACCCCATCACTCCAACGTGCTCTTGTCACACCCACACTGAGATTAACTGACGCACATCTCAATCTGTGACTCACACAAGTCGGCTAAAACCATGTTTATATATGCACAACACTGATGTATCCATTTGAACATCTCTGCATTCTATTTCACAGCAATTTCACAACGAGTCTCTAAGCCTGGATTTCTATGCTTGAAGTATTTTGGATCTAAGACAAGACCTTACAACGAGGAGACAAATGATTCTGACAGCTGTGTGCTGGGAAAAAAAAACACACAGGCCTCCTTATGTGCGAGTCAGTATTCAGAATGAGTCTCTGGCCTGCATGGGGGGAGCTTTCATACGTGCACAAACATAATCCTGAGCTCCAGATGATATTTAACAGAACAAACAGTTATTCTTGCACCTTCAGCTTCCCGATGTGCTACAGTGTCTCACCTGAAACAGAGAGGGGGATGTCTGAGGAGGGGAAACATTGGATTCTTCAACATAAATGTGCAGCAGCTTCCGGCTCTTGTACCTCTGTAGGTTTCTGCCAGAGCTGCATCCATCGTCAAAGGTCACGGCCGGACTCAAAGGGTCAGTGAGCAAAGTGCTCTCTGACTTACTGACTTCTGTGTGCTGCCATACAAAATGTGGATGATGTGTGGGTGTATTTCAAACAAAGAGAGCACTACAGCTGCCCGAGAAGCAGAGTTCATGACATATGGGAAAGTTTCTTTTCATTGATTAGACTTTTTTGTGTGATTCAAAGAAATTCCTGAATCTACTCTGATAGCTGGATATGTTAAAGAAAGGTTACTGAAATGTAAAGGGAGTACATTATGAAGATGCAGACTCTTGTTCACAGGTGGGAAAGTCAATAGTTGTTTTTGAGGGGGTTGATATTGTCCTCTTTTCTTCCTTTTATTTACTATAACTTCATATTTGAGCCTTAAAGGTACAGTGTGTAGTTTTTGACGGCATTCACAGAACTGATTTGGTAGAAATGGAATTTAATATTCATACTAGGGATGTCAACAATTAATCGAGTATCCTTTAAGTCTTATATTTGGTTCAGCTATCAGGGAGGTGTTTAAAGCATGTTTCGATGTGAATCAGCTGACTGAAGGTGTTGCGCACAATGGAGACGCTCAGCTGGGGGCTGTGGCTGAGTGACAGGTCTCCATGAGCGCTTTTTTTCTCCGCCGCCGGACTGATTATGACCCAGTGGCACTCCCGGCTGACACCTGACCGTGTTCACATGCTTATTTTACTCAATGAGAACGAGTAGACAGAAAACTGGACACTGTAAGTCTGAAAAAATGTTCTGTTCAGTTCCTTTGTTGAAGTCTGAGCCTTCACTTGTATGACCATGAGAGATTATGAGCCTGCTCCACACATTGATATTCAGCGTTTTACATTTTGTACACCTCAATATGATGTGTAGCTATTCAATACTGTCAGTTATATACATTGTGTCATGAAATAAATTTTGATTTAGGGGAAAAAACTTATTTGGCACCACCAAACGTTTCCATTTTTTTTAATGATTAATGAATAATTGATCGTTAACATTTCCAAAGATCGATCACAGAAAATACTTGAAATTTAAATCCCTAATTCTTATATTTTTTGTTTAAATTAGTGTCTAATCACAAGAATCATTTTGTTTTTGTTAACTTAGAATAAGCCTTTTATATCTACATAAGAAGCAGGTCCTCTTTCAGGCTGCCATCTTGCACCGCCCTGTTACTAAAGTAGCACAGAATCAACAAACTAGTGACATACAGCTTTTCTTATTTAGTGAGTGGCTACACAAAATGCACCTGTTAGAAGAACTAGAAAAGAAAGTGGTTGTTGTGCACAAAAAAAATTTGTATTGATAGTTTCTGATGGTAAAAACTTGACAGATGGAGGATCATATTTATCATCCATCACAGTAGCTCATTGTCCTTGAAGGCCACCGTCCCTTCACCAACAGGAGAGGTGAGTAAGGGAGCGTTTCAATCTAGAATCTGACTGAGATATTGCTAAGTATTCCCACTTCTACACACTGTACCTTTAAGAGTATTTTGTACTTAACAAGAATAAACAATTCAGAAGGAGTAGGATTTTTTTTTCCTATTTCAAACAGAACTACATTCTGTTTCAAGGGTACAGGCTGTTTACACGAGAGGATCCTTGATAAACTAAAAAACATGTCAGCTGCGAGAAATCTAAAATGTCAGTAAAATGAATAACACTCCTGACATCACAACTCTGAGGTGCACAGACATCACAACTCTGAGGTGCACAGACATCAGTGAGTATCAGACGTCCTCTGTTCTCTCTCTGCTGATGTGATTCACCGCCTGCAGGTAAGCTGGTCTTATCTCAGCCAACTCTGAGTTTACAAGAACCGGCCAAACTTCCAGATACACGGCGAAAGATGAGACTGCAACAAACAGCTTTGGTTTTTAGCTTGTATGTAAAAAAGAATCCTGTCTTTGTACACACATAGCAGCAGAGGATGAGATGCAGCACAGATGAGGAGACAGCAGTTAAACAGTAATGTAGCTGTATTGTGAGCTTTTCTATTTGATGTCTTATAGATTGTCCTGTCATCCGGTGTCCTGTGATGTAAAATGTGTTTCATGTTGTTCTCAGTGTCTGCCTGAGGACTGGGGATGAACTTCAGCTATTGTGCTAATCCTTGTTCAGCTACATTAACTCATTCACTGATTAATATGCATCATCATAATACCTTTTGAGTTATCTTTCCTTCACCTGGATCACTCCACTGACTGCAGCATGGCCTCCCTGCTCGGCTGACCCTGACTTATATGTGAAACCTTCACACAGAAGTAAGAGACTGCAGTGTAACGACAAACTACATCAAAATGTTATTAAATAGCGATAAAAGAAATGGTCATGAAGATTATTATTACTAAGATCTTTGATGATTCAGAACTGTTTAATACTCTGTGTCTGTCAGTCCATATCCAAAGGTTCATTTAATTCAATCCTGGTGTCTTCCTACTAAGGTCAAGATGATGATGATAACTTCAGGGTGATAATGATTTCAGATAATTATGATCAGGAAAAAGTCAGAGCTGTTTCTGCACTCCAAAACTAAGAGACAGAGAGTCAAACTTCAGTTTTAGGCACACAGAGCGCAGAAATGTGAAATAGCCGGTAAAAAAACCTGACTTGTTTTCAGTTTATCGATGTTATGAGGCCAACCAAACCGCATTGAGTTGAGTGGAGGACAGTGGGAGTAGTTCCAGGACACTGACTCTACTGAGCCCCTTTAAGATGTCATGTACTTAATTTGATGAATCATTGGGGAAGGGGGGTGTCCATTTGATAACCTGCAGAAACCACTCAACTCAATGCTAGGCCTCAGTCAAGATAGGTGCTTTGTGGGAGGGAAGAATGAGAGCGATGCCACTGGCTCAAAGATGGTGCAGGGGAGAGTTCCTGTAAAGTTAAGCCGGATGCAATAACCCAAGCGTATTTTTGCAGATAGCATCACAAAGGCTTGTAAATCCATGTCTGTGGTGTTAGCGCACTAGCTCAGAGTGAAACTTGACAAAATCAAATCTTCAAAATCCCAAAGCTATCCATATGGTTTGTTATTTCAGAGTAATGGGGAGATAATCAGCCATGTGGTTTACTTATTATGATGCATTTTGAAATCTTGGTGAATCAGCCTCATGATGAAGAGATACACCTGTCATTCAGACTCTTCAGTTACACACTCACACACACACACACAGACATGTACTCACCATGACTGTTGCAGCGCTGCGTCTCCACCAGCCTGTTGTCCTGGTCGTAGCACACCATGGCCTGGTAGCGGTATCCCTGCCCACACTCCTTGATGTCTCCTTGGACCTTCATACCCACGACGCTCTCCACTCGGCCTCCCTCGGGGAGGATGCAGTCTGACCAGTTCCCCACCGGCTGAGCGTTGTACTTGTCACAGGGACAGTACTGGGTCTCACTCAGGGGATACATTTGGGTGTTCTTGCACTTGTCTTTCTTCTTGCTCCTCCCTGAGGACAGCAGAGGGACAGAGATGAGCAGATTAGCCGTGGGGGAGGTGACTCCACGTAGTGATGCTGGATTTCTGTCTCTGTTAGGCTGGGGGAACTTTCAGTCTGATCATACTTGAGGCTACTGTCATGGCCTCGTTTGGGATGGTGTACTCGCCAAAATACAGAGGATGGAGTTGTTCCCCCGACCCCCCATTCATATTTGATACATGCATCAGGGGACAGCAACTCCTGATGATAGATTACACTGACAGACTAGATTCAAGCTGAGTGCTTGTTGCCTGTAACAGCCTGATTTTGTTTTTGTCCTCAGATATGTCAGGCATCATTAATCATAGATCACTGT
Source organism: Notolabrus celidotus (assembly GCF_009762535.1). NCBI lineage: Eukaryota > Metazoa > Chordata > Actinopteri > Labriformes > Labridae > Notolabrus > Notolabrus celidotus. The sequence goes on along the minus strand of NC_048283.1, from coordinate 4,498,753 downwards.
GCATAAAAACCTTTGGTTAGGAGTTGCTTCCCATAAATATAAGAAGATAATCCTTTAATAAATGTGTCCCTAACTTCCACAACATCCTGACCTGCAGAGGAAAGAGTCTCTATGCAGCTGGTTTGTCTGTAAACCTTGTTTATTCTAAATTTGTGTAATTAAAATTTTCAACATTTTGCCAGAGTTTACTCACCAGACCACAGCTGCTTGTTGCTAATTGTGTTAAAGCAACACACTGTAGCACACAAGCTGCACCGAAGTGTACATTTTGCTCAAAGTAATGACACACTGTACTTCCTTCTTTAATGAGTCTGCATGTGTTATTTTGGGAGTAAGGTTTTTATATATTTCAAAAATGCTTATTTATCAGACTCACGTTTGCAGACTTCTCTGACTTTTTAGGCCCACGTTGACATCAGAGCACAAAACGCTCAAAGTTCATGATATAAACAAATGTCAACACCTTTTCATTACGCTACAGTCTGGCTCATTACCAGGCTGTGTTGATTACTTGATTCTTAATTGTCAAACCCAAATAACAATGGTAATTAATTATCAACAGCAAACGTAACGCAAGAGTGCCTCTGGGTTGCTGATGGCTATATAGTAACTTGAACTATCAGCAGGAGTGATAATAAATAAAAGTTGTGACATTTGCCTCTTTTATTTTTAAAGGTGAGTCACTGCAAAGCTCAGAGAGGAAGGGGAGCTGAATGAGTCCTGCAGGAGTCCCATTCTTCTTGTTTAAAGGTGACATATCAGGCTTTTTTCATCAATATATATTGGTCTAAGAGGTCCCCAAAACATGTCTTTAAAGTTTATGCTCAAAAAAACACTTTGAAATCAGATTTTGGTCTGCCTGAAAAGCCCTCTTCTTCAGTCCTCCTCAGAACACTCTGTTTTCTCTCTGACCACGCCCCCTCAGGAAGTGGATGTGCCCTCGGCTCTCCGGCACGTTGATCTAATGTTTACATGTTGGCTGAATATACACGGCTGCTCAGAGATCAGGTTACTTCAACCCTCTGAATCTGATCCAGAATCTGATCCTGACAGAGAGGCGCCTGCAGCAGGACCTTTCTGAAGGATTGGTCACAGATTTAGTGTTTCTTGTTGTTTTATTTGTCAGTGTGTAGATGTGTGTCTTGGTACACAACTACAGCTAGAGCTGTAGCTACAGCTATAGCTACAGCTATATAGCTGTAGCTGTAGCTGTAGCTACGAACATGTAGCTATGTGGCTATGCTTATTAGCGCTAGCACTTTTCCATGACAAATAAAAATCATCCACTAGATCTTCAAATCTGCAGACGTGGGGAGTAAAGGTCCTGCTGCAGGCGCCTCTCCGTCAGGATCAGATTCTGGATCAGATTCAGAGGGTTGAAGTAACGTGATCTCTGAGCAGCCGTGTATATTCAGCCAACATGTAAACATTAGATCAACTTGCTGGAGAGCCGAGGCACATCCACTTCCCGAGGGGGCGTGGTCAGAGAGAAAACAGAGTGTTCTGAGGAGGGCTGAAGAAGAGGGTTTTTCAGGCAGACCAAAATCTGATTTCAAAGTGTTTTTTTGAGCATAAACTTTAAAGACATGTTTTGGGGACCTCTTAGACCAATATATATTGATGAAAAAAGTGTGATATGTCACCTTTAAAGGCCTGCCTCGACTCTACCTCTTTACCTCATGCAAGGCCGACTGAATGTTAAGTTGAGTCAGTTTTTCCAATGTTAGGTTGACCGCCATCATTGGGCTTCAAAACTCTGCTTCAGAAACCACTAAGACTAGATCCACGTTGTCTCTGGTTCAACTAACCACAGAAGATGAAAGCCAACCTTTGAATCCCACACTTTTACTACTTTCCTCAAAAATACTGAATAACTAAAAGCATTCAACTGTTCTTCTGACACTTGTGAATCTCTCTCTTAAGATGAAAACCACAAATCAGCACAAAGTAAAATAAGTGAAATAATTTCATTCTCAACGAGTCTGATGTGTAGCTTTATTTCTCACTGTGTTCATGAAAAGTATGAATCCATAAATACAGAGTCTTTTACTATTCTGATTACTAAAACGCTGCATTATTTATAACAGTTCGCTGAAGATTCCAGGAAAATATGCGATGAATATAGACGACCATCAGGAAACAGAACAGTAATCAAGACACAGACATATTTTCCATACTCTGTTCTCTTTGCAGATTTATTCTTGGAAGTTATTTTGATCAAACTGAATTTTTCCTCACTCTAATGGAACCGTGTGGTATTGTTTGTTCATTAAGAAAAATTAGAGAGCACACTAAGACTCTGGATTACTTTGAGCTTGTGAAGAAGATACTTCCTCAATGAGTAAAAGCATCTAAAACTACTTCATGAGATCTCTGTCTCTCTTCTCACTGTCAGCTAAAGATACCATGACAGCCTCGGTGAGATCGCTTTGTATGCGCTGCATGATCTCTCTGCCTCCACACTTTGGAGAACAGGTTTCAAATCTACTTTGTGGTTTGTGAAAGTTGACTTTTTCCCTCCTCAATAACCTCTTGTGCAGGTGCTGTAATGCATTGCACCTCTCTTGTTTGTCATTTTGCTTTTATGGCTGTGATGCACAGGGCGTCTCTCTGGGGACAAACTGATGGATAACAAAGGCTGAGGAGTTATTTCAGATTTGTTGCTTCAATCCCACTGGAGCATTTAGCTGGCAAAACTATCTGAATAGATTTATGACCTGTTGTTTCTTTTTACTGCCTGTGTCTTGGAGCGTTACCATCAACATTACGCCCTAAATTGCTTTATACTTCACCAACACTTTGACTCCAGTGTAAGTAAGCTCAGCAGAAAAAAAGTGGTCCAAACAACAGCAGCTCATTGTTAGTGCTGTGCCGCTCTCTGTTCTCACCTATCAATGCTCTCTTTCTGGTGCGGACGCCCACACAGTCAGCTGTGCACGAGGAGAACTTGGTCCAGTTGGTCAGCTGGCAGTCATCCTGGCAGGGGAGCTGACAGCGCTGAGTGATGGTGGGCATGGCCTTGGCGAATTTCAGGCACTCGCTGATGTCGGCCTGCGTCCCGTCCAGCTGGCGACAGGACACAGCTGGAGGAACGAGAGGAAGAGGGGTCAGAGAGGCTTCATTAGAGAGTGAATGTGCTTTTTATTGTTTCAGCTGATTGATTGGTCGGCGGAGTAAGTAAGGGCGCTGATAATGAATGTTGCTCAGCTACCTGCCACGCAGAGCTGCTGCAAACAAGTCAACAATTAAATCCCATTGTTGTGCTTGTAAAGTTGAAGAGTGGTAGCACAAATAAGAGGAAGAAAGGCTTCAATATAGAGAGCAAAGAGGAATGATTCAGTGCTATATGAACTTTAGTGAATTGTAGGTTGACATTGCAATCATGTTTTTCTCCTGTGAAACTGAAAAAACAATATGAGAGAGAGAGAATATCACATCAGTAAAGGAAAGTTACTATAGTTCTTCTTAAAAAGGACGTCTCATGCTCATTTTCAGGCTTTATTTCGTCCCTCTGATAGCTTTGTGGTAGCTCTACATAAGGGACAGCTGAATAAACTCTTCACCAATCTCAGACTCGTTGGAAATCCACATTTCAGCTTCTACCAGACACTTAAATTCACCATTCTGATCTCAGCACTCTGGAAGCCTCCTCCACTGTTGCCATGCTTCAAAGTTGTGTTTCTCTGTTTAAAACGCCAAGTTATGAAATATGGCGGTATAATTTGGATCTCAAATCTGACCTGGAAAGTTTGGTAAGAGACAAAAAATCCCCAGCAACAGTGAAGTGTAATGTTTATCTCTTACAGGGATTCACCAATCTGTGATGTCACCAATTGAGCAAATCTCGTGTCCCTCTTGAATGGTTTAGGCCCAAAAATACATAGCTGATCTGCTGCTACTTTATGAACCATCTGGACCTCTGAGGTCATCAGGTACTGGTCTGCTTTAAGTCCAGAGAGTCAGAAGGAAACATGGTGAAGCAGCGTTCAGTCATTATGCACCATATATCTGGAACACACTCCCTGAAAGCTGCAGGTCCGCTCCAACTCTCTTTTAAATCAAAGACTAAGACTTTTGTGCAAATTTTATTTTTAGGTTTTAATATATTTTTAATTTTCCTTTTCTTTTCTATGTTTTATTATATTTGTCATTTTAATTGTGTTCTTTTATGCTTATGAAATGTGCTATACAAATAAAGTTGCCTTGCCTTGCCTCTTGCTTAATTCTCATGTGACTTTAAAACTTTCAACAAAGCTTTTTTGCAACATTAGAACACCTCGTAAAATGGTGTTATAGCCGAGTAGTTCTTCAAACCAGCAGATGCTTATAGAGCCACCTGTTTAATGATTAAAATTGAATGTATTTCCCTCTGAGATCCAAATACTCTCTCACTGGTTGAACACATGAAGTTTTCTTTTTTTTTTTTTTTTTTTTTTCTTTTCTTTTTTCTTTCTCTTTCTCTTGTCTGCATATATATTTCTGGTTTGTGTCATGTTTGTCACAAACTGTCAAATATTAATGCAATTTATTCTTGCAGCAAAAGAAAGAAAAGAAAACATTTTTCTTCTGTGCTTGTGACTGTGTGCATGCGACCATCACCATCCCTCTTAGAACTCTGGCCTATCTTTTATTGACAGCTAATATCATGTTCTGTAAAAGAGGGCGTGCACACCTAGGTGGGCCCAAAAAAAATAAGAGAAAGTAAAAGAAAGATTACATAAGGATATACAAAGGGACAGGGAAAGAGAAGGAGAGAGAGACCTAGATGGAGAGGGACCATCTCACCATGACGCCAAAAAAAACTCTGTGCGGTGATACTAATGATTAAGCAACCCTTAGTGTCCACAATCATTACTGAAGCTTGGGTCGCTGAGGGTTACCGCCGTGCTGTGTTCTATTTGTGTAACAAGACCACCACTGGTGCAGATGATACCACTTGGGTCAGATCAGCCGAGCGGTTCGGCCCGGCACCAGGGCCGCGAGAGCAGTCAGACCGAAGGACCCAACCCGCTGCGGGAGACCCAGGCCAGGGGACAAGCCAAGGACCCAGACCGGAAGCAAACAGGTACTGCCGGAGCACCCAGAGCGACACATGAAGTTTTCTGAGGAGCATCATCACTGTCTTAGCTCAGCGGTTGAATCGTACGCCTCATGTACAGATGATGTCGTCCTCAAATCAGGCAGTCTCGGTTCAAATCCATCTGACTTTCCCCGTTTACTTCTCTACCAATAATTAAATAAATAAAGCCCCAAAATAAAAAGAGAGCATCCACACAGGTAATGAAAACGGTGTAGTAACTGTATCATCCGCATAAGACCTCATGGGGGCTTTGAAACTCTTTCCAGCAGAACAGACACGAGTGCGTCTTTATCTCAATATGTTTGAAGTCTAGAACTCAATTTGTGTTGGCTTACAGCATCCTTTTCTTTGTTCTTTCAATAAAGCATATTACTTCTGATGCTGCAATATTTCATTTTGCTGTGACGCAGACGTTCTGCAGGGCTGTACCTACAGAGAAATCAATCTCTCAGCACATTTCTGCTCCACCCCTGTGGGCACTGCTATTGGTTTGGAGAGTGTGCTGGTATGTGAGGTCAGGTCTTTACCTATATATGTGTGTGTGTGTATGTGCAAGAGAGAGACAGCACATGCTCTCAGTTGGTCTCTGTATTCAATCAGAATCAGAAACAAGTTTACACATACGAGGAATTTATGTTGGTGTTTTGGTGCTACAACAACAGCACCAGCACAATTTCTCCCTCTTAAAGAAAAGCCTCTGTGCAGGTAAACACACAATTCACTGACAGAGACTGTAGACCAGAGAGGACAGAGTGTCTTATTCACTTTGATTCAAAGACAAACATATTTCTTCGTTTAGAGGTGTCAGAGGGTGAAAAAGAGTGCAGGCGGGTCTGGACATCAGGTGTCACATGGTATCAAGTCAGGAAGAAGCTGCACAGAGCGTGGAAAAGTGCAGCGAATGAATCTAAGGAAGACCTACAAAGCATTTTCATGAATAAATTGATTCTTCTGTCCATTACTGTTAGCTATTGAAGAAGAAACAGAAATATAAGCACTAATAATGGCCTTCTATAGGCGCAGGAACATAATGAAATTGATCATTCTGCGTGACCCCCTGAAATTGGATTTTTATGAAAGCCTCCCAGGACTACATGGTACATCCATCCTCTATAAAAAAAAGGCAGGAGGAAATATACTCTAAAGAGGGAGAGCCACAAGTCCTGTAAAATACTTGTCACTTGTGCGTGGAGCCCATGTGAAGAGGAAGTTTGGCTGTCACAAGCTATAGGCAAGGTGCAGCCTCTCCTCCTAAATTTCAACTAGAGACATTCGATTAAAATTGCATGACAAGAGCCTGAGGTGAAAAAAAGCAAGCAGTGAAACAATCCGAGCTGTCAAACGAGTCTCCAGAGGCACACGGTGAGTTGTGAACACACTTCCTCCCCAAACTCAGGAGGATTATAAAAAAGAAACTAAGAAAAATAAAGAAAAAAGGCTCTGTTGTTGATGTTTTTTAGGGGTGTCAGCTCCAGTTTGTGTCACGTCTTTTTTAAGTGGGATGATTCAATGTGTGCTCTGAGTAAATAGGTCTTTTCTCTCAATCTTGGCACATCCGTCTGCTGGCTTATGGCCGGGATCCAGATGCACCGCAATGAGCAAAAATGTAATTCATGGTGATTAGGAATGGTTGGATTAAGATGCAGAGAAGCAGAGACGGGGTTCTTTACCTCTGGTTTGAAGTCCGGGTCCACAGGTCTCCTGTGAACCGATATTGTTCTGCCTGAGGAACCATGGGACCAGCTGGCACTTCCTCCATTTGTGGGTTTTCCACCTGGAATGAAAAACAACAATAAAGCCATTTCATCATGTTCACTGTTACACCGACATTACACTGCTTCATGACAGAGACACAACACTTTAAATGGACCAATTCTGTTTGAGGAAAATATCTGAACAGAGGGATGTTTTGATTTATATTGCAGTGGTTTCCATCTATGAGACAGCAGTCCTCTCATCATAGTGTCCGTGATCAAAAACAATCAAACATGCTTTCTGCAGTTCAATGCACTGATTGAAGTGGAAACTCTCAATAAAGACCAAAAATGTATCAATCTAGTTGTTATAAAGTCAAACATCATGCATGCATAGTGTGACACAGAGCAATTTAGTTGCTTGTTGTAGGTGATCTCCACTATTGACCAGTGAGAGAAAAGATAGACACTTTTGTCTTCACATTCAAGGACCATCATGACACTCAGATATGCCTCTAAAGCCTAATTTAATACACTGACATCCTATGATATCATATCCAATCAGGGGAGTGGAAAACACCATAGACTGTATAAATAATGGACGTAGTATCTGTGACGTCACCCATCTGTTTCTGAAGCTCTGTTTTGAAGCCAATCGTCGGCGGGTGCCATTTTGGATATGCTGAAGTCAACCTATCTTCTGTCGTGGTAAAGAGGTGGGCTTTGAGCTTCTTCGCCAACAGCTACAGTGTTACTGCCTGTCAATCAAGTCAGCTGTGCCTCTCATAATGGAAATATCTCAATTATCTTCGAAATTGCCACATTAGAAAATAATTCACCCCCCGTACAGTGTGTGCCGATAGAGAAATTAGCTATCCAGACTATGTACACTCGTTTTTTTTATACCAGACTGTAAACATGTTTATTTCTGCTGTAAAGATCAGCTTCTTTGAATGGGTGTGTATGTGGTACTTCTGGAGCCAGCCTCAAGTGGACACTCGAGGAACTGCAGTTTTTAACATTTCATCATTGGCTTCAATTCTCGCAGCCGGAGGTTGCCGCTTGTATAAAATACAGAAGTGCTAAACACTGTTCTGTTTTTGCATGCTAAGCAGTTGCCTCCATTTGTGGGTTTTCCACCTGGAATGAAAAACAACAATAAAGCCATTTCATCATGTTCACTGTTACACCGACATTACACTGCTTCATGACAGAGACACAACTCTTAAAATGGACCAATTCTGTTTGAGGAAAATATCTGAACAGAGGGATGTTTTGATTTATATTGCAGTGGTTTCCATCTATGAGACAGCAGTCCTCTCATCATAGTGTCCGTGATCAAAAACAATCAAACATGCTTTCTGTAGTTCAATGCACTGATTGAAGTGGAAACTCTCAATAAAGACCAAAAATGTATCAATCCAGTTGTTATAAAGTCAAACATCATGCATGCATAGTGTGACACAGAGCAATTTAGTCGCTTGTTGTAGGTGATCTCCACTATTGACCAGTGAGAGAAAAGATAGACAGGTTTGTCTTCACATTCAAGGACAATCATGACACTCAGATATTCCTCTAAAGCCTCATTTAATACACTGACATCCTATGATCTCATATCCAATCAGGGGAGTGGAAAACACCATAGACTGTATAAATAATGGACGTAGTATCTGTGACGTCACCCATCTGTTTCTGAAGCTCTGTTTTGAAGCCAGTCGTCAGCGGGTGCCATATTGGATATGCTGAAGTCAACCTATCTTCTGTCGTGGTAAAGAGGTGGGCTTTGAGCTTCTTCGCCAACAGCTACAGTGTTCCCACCTGTCAATCAAGTCAGCTGTGCCTCTCATAATGGAAAACTTGTAATCTTAATATCTTTGAAATTGCTGTGTTAGAAAAAAATTCACCCCCGTACAGTGTGTGCTGATCAAAAAAGGAGCTATCCAGACTGCACAAGTCTTTTGAACCAGGCTGCAAACATGTTTATTTCTGCTGTGAAGATTGGCTTTTTTTGAATGGGTGCGTATGTGGTTTCCGGTTCTTCTGGAGCCAGCCTCAAGTGGACACTTGATGAACTGCAGTTTTTAACACTTCTGCATTGGCTTCAATTCTTGAGGCCGGAGGTTGCTGCTTGTATAAAACACAGAAGTGCTCAATGTATGCAAACACTGTCTGTTCTGTTTTTGCATATTAAGCAGTTGCCTTCATTTGTTTTTTCTAGTTCTCTCAAAGATCACTAAGGTGGTTCTCCTGTGATGATGGACTGATTCATCTCATCATCCGGAAAACAGAGCATCTGTTTCCACAACAAGCCCTGCTGCCATGATCCACTCTAACAACGAGGTAAGTTAAGACTCTTTCTGTGACTTCTTCACTTAGGGCTTCAATGGGAGCAAATAAGTTAAATGATTCAGCAACCCATGAAACTAAAAGTACTTCTTTAAAGCATCGTCTGTTACTCACTGTTATATCCTTACTTTAGTGAGTCAGCCCACAAGTCTTATTAAACTGTCCTGTTTATCACACTCCTCATCAGGAGGAGAGATAGGGCAGTGTGCATCTATTAATGAACACATACTGCAGATCTGGTGTGTGAATGAAAAAGCATCTTATCATCTTTACATCTTATGAAAAAAATAATTCATTATAGAGCAGGTTGATATTAAAAATAAGTTCTTGATGCAACTTTTTGGAGTTTTCTTTTGATCTGTGATTACTGATGTAGAGCAAATCAGGCAGGAACTTTCCCTCTAAAGCAATAAAATATGTGTGAATATGCCTTTATAAGAAAATAAAGGAAAAGAAGACGTTTGCCAAAACAGGGTTTACAACTCAATAGAGGTCTACTTATATGTCATATATATGTATATTTGAAGACGTATCAATTGAACCCAGAATAATTACCTTTCTCTGGTTCTGTATTTAGATGTACATGAGTCCAGCTCTAACTGTTGAGTGTCTTTAAAGATGGACAACATTAAGCTAAACACACCAACCCCCCAATGGGCGCTGTGCAGTAGGGATCTGCTTTAGGAGCCACAGTATTACTCTCCTGTCCCTTCCACCAATCAAAAACACACATTTAACTTTGCATAAAGCATCAAAGATCCCTCAGTGTAGAAGCCAAAATAAATGAAGCCGAGAATTTTTACCTGGTGAATTTTGGTTATGGGTGGGGCCAGTGATCATAAAGGGCAGGGTGGGTTAGCGTCATGATGAATGTTTCTTGACTGTGACCTAATCTAAGCCTGGTTTTTTTCATAAATTATATTTTTTGGGCAGGAAATGTGGGGAATAGAGTGGGGGAGGACATGCAGTAAATGGTCTAGGCTGGAATCCAACCTGTGACGAGGGTTATAGCCTCTGTATATGGGGCGCACGCTTAGACCGCTAGGCCAACGGTGCCCCATTCCAAGCCTGTTTTGACTTGTTTTTTGTGGAAGAATATGGAAATGTAAAAGGACTGTTGGAAGTTTCGACTCTTGGAATAATCAGAGAACAAACTGCAGACCTTTGAGCAGACTGATTTTTTTTATGGATGTCGATTGACACGTGTCTCAACTAAAGAGCGGCTCCAACTAGCCAAGTGACATTTTGAAACTAAATCAAGAAATCTGCCACTTCACTCAGGTCGGTGCGGTTTAGAATATAACAGATTCTTGTATCAGTTTGAAGCAGACATTCCTGGTTCTGGAAGGTTCAGTAACTCTTGTGTTAGTGTAAAGGACTTTATTCTCACTGTTCCTCCTCTTATCTGCTAATCTGTTGCACGCAGCGCACGTTTGTAAACAGAGCTTTCAATCACGATACCATATTTGGACCAAATAACTCATTAAAACCAAACAAGGAGCAACGGATGTGAAGGAATAAATCAGCATGATAGGAACTTACTCTGAAGACAGAAACCATGTTTGAGTAAAATGTCTGTGTGTGTTTTAGTTTCAAAGTTTGATCCATGTCCCATCTGTTAACATGGAGGAGGCAGCTTCGCCAACATATTACCCTCCGATCTCACTGTCTGTCTTTTGGGGAATAATGACTGAAAACTGTGGGTAGAGGAACATCCATTTCCTGCATGCTTTTTGTGCCTCCTTGGATACAGAATATGATGCCCTCCTAGTTTTAGAGTTCTTAAAAATCAATCTCAAGTAAAGATTTCATCAATGCAAGCTGTACAAGAGCAGCAAGAGGCAAAAATGTACAAACCCTCTCTCTGACATCTGTATCACTGAATCATTGAAGTAGTTTTTACCTGAATCCTGGACAGACTTTGGGGAGCTCACAGTCCTGCTCCTCCTCCAGCACCTCTGGACACTCCTGTCCTCCGTTGGACGGCGGCTGGATGATGAGACGTTTCCTTGCTTGCTTATTCTTCACGACGTTACCGGCTGAGCAGACACAAACAATGACTGAATTAAATTGAGAACTTCCTGCATGAGAAAGTGATGAGGAGCGTGTCAGGGTAATACGCTAATAGTCCTTGAAGAATGAACTTGGAGACTGCTACTGCCAAATCTAATTGGGCAGCAATCGTCGGACAACAAGCACATCTGATCGCTGACATCTAGCCAACAACCAGGATGTAGAAAAATCCCATTAGACCTTAGACTTGACTCAGATTAAATTTATGGTATTCACATGTGTGGAGATGCTCTGGAGGAGTTCATTAAGATGAAACGAGCCTCTGGATAGTCCTGCCTTAAACCTCTGTGTGGGTGGTGTTTGTAATTCCCTGCACAAGGTGAAGATATCAACAGCATCAAATTAAAATGCACGGCACCGCGTTACGGCACGCTCAGAATGAGGTGATTTATGTCGTCGGTTCACATGAAGAGGTCATCAAAATATGGACGATAATGATTTCCAGTCGTAAATCAATTTTAATGCGTGTGTGTGCGCGCGGCTCCTCGACAGCTTGGGTAACGGCTGCCTGACAGAGGTGACCTCATCTGAGCAATGTTTTTCTTTCACTGCGCAGAACAACAACAACAACAACCACAATGCACTTGCTGACACTTGTAGTCACGGGCGAGTCGGCATGCCAGGTCGGCCCAAAAGGTTGTCTTACACGCCAATCTGTCAAATTAATCAAGTGAGACGCATCGTGAGTGCCGATCTGGAGTTAATGTGTGTGCCTCTGAAGGAGATCCAGCCTCTGTAGTTTTCCCATGAGGTTATCTTAAACTGGTTAGAGCTCATCCTGGTATCTGAAACAACTCTGACAGTGCAAGATATGACATAAGACATGCATGTAATACACTTATTTTCTTATAAGTCAGGTAATAGCTGCAAATGCCAGTCTCAAAACTAATAATAATGATAATAATAATGCATTTTATTTAAAGGTGCCTTTCTTAGCACTTAAGGTCACTGTACAGGTGACAGTTTAAAAATGAACAATATAAAAATTAGGCTGATAAAGTTGACATGATACAGTGTAATTAATACATAAAATAAAATAAACAGGATACAATAAAGTGCAGTGAAGAGGTGTAATCAGAGTGAGTATGACAGTTTCAAAATATGTGATTTCAGATTTGACTTAAAAATGGAAAGAGTGTTGATGATAGGGATGTCTGGTGGGAGGCAGTTCCAGAGTCGGGGGGCAGACCTGCTGGTTGGTGGTTAAGCGAAGACAAGACAAGAAGACCTGAGAGTGCGGCCGGGTGTGTTGATGTGGAGAAGTTCAGAGAGGTATGGAGGAGCGAGGTGATGGAGGGCCTTAAAGGCGAATAGCAGGATCTTGAAATTGATGTGAGTTTTGAGTGGTAACCAGTGAAGCTGCTGGAGGACGGGAGTGGTGTGATTAACGGACAGAGTTCTGGTGATGATACGAGCAACAGAGTTCTGGACCAGTTGGAGTTCATGGATGGATTTGAGAGGGAGACCAAAGAGGAGGGGGTTAGAATAATCGATGCGTGAAGTTACCAGGGTGTGAACGAGGAACGGCGGTACTGTTGGGTGTGAGGGACAGGCGGAGGATACATGAAATTAAAGAAAATGCAAAAACTTCTTGTGGTTAGTTAAAATACCATTCACTTCTACAGAACTACAAGTCTAAATATTAGAGATGTGACGTTCGCGAACGAGTCGGCCTTTTGAACGGCTCTTTTGTTCACACTTATTTGTTATTGTTTACATTGTTTTGATGTGGATACGAGTCAAGGGCTGAGCTCCTGTTTGCAGTAGTAAGTAGTTCAGGTGTAGAATTTTGCATTCCCATTTCTATAATTAGAGTTACCCCTGGTTAACTTCCAAAAAATAAATAAATACAACAATGAGCCAAAGAGCCAGTCTTTTGAACAGCTCTTTGAAAGGAACAACTCCTAAAGATCCAGTTCCCTTCAAAGAGCCATAAATCCCATCTCTACTAAATAAGTCATGAGAAATCATTGCCATGAACACATTATTTAAGAAAGAATGTAAAAGCTAAAATGTCCGGACTGAAAACCACATGACATTTTAGGAAACTTCATTTGAGTGTATCTCTAGCTGGATTTTTATCATTTCATAGTTAATTTTTTTGATCCTAAAAAAAGTCCTGCAGCTACAGAGCCAAATGTGGTTTAAGAAATCTTTGCAACAAACTTCATGTTTAATATTCATGCAGCAAGTAAAAAAGCCAGACTGAAAACTGAATCAGATACAAAGAAATCTAAAATCATCTGAAAATAAATCACCTAGGTAAAACAGCCTGATACGTTCAAAGATTTATATGAGGTCATATTTCTTCTCCAGTGTCTAGCTTTTTGTCTCTGTACCTGCGTCACATGTAACCGGACACGGCATCCAGTCACTGAAGGGAGTCACGATGCAGTCTTTCTTGCAGGGCAGCTGACATGGTCGCACCGTGTTGGGGCGGGGACCGTCTGGACACCTAGAGAGCACAAAAACAAACACATTAGTCTAAATGATTCTGCAGGGAACGCTTTACTCACTCACCATAACATGTCAGTCAGAGGTTTCAGACCTAAAAGACGAAAAACAAACAGAATTATGCTAATGTGCTGCAGAAGATTGCTTCCTAATAGATTTGTAGGGGACACTCACCCCTCATTCTGAATGTGACTCCTGTTAAATCCTGTTTTGCTAAATACCACAGTGACAGAAATTGCTTTTCTTAAATCACAAGGTGTTGAACAAAATCACTGATTCCACGCCCAGACTCGTCTGAGAGCCAGACGAAACCTGAATACATAGTTTGGACGTCTGCTCATTTTGAAACTTATTGCTTTCTTGATGACAATTTGAACAAATAAGGATGTAATGCAGCAGGTAGATGCAGTGTTACCCTTTATGTCCAAATGCAGTAATGTTGTTGATATTGGCACTTTACCACCTACAGGAGACAATCGAAGCACAGCAGGTGATGCTGACCAAAGTGCTAACAACGTGTTGGTGTAAGTCACTGCATACTGATCATAAGAAAAACACAATGGGTTCCAGGATCAGTTGTTAATACAGTCGAGGGGAACAGTCCAGTTTGAGATCCACTCTAAAAACTGCATTTCTGCATCACAGCTGTTTTGTGTCTGTAAAGTGTGAGGCGGCTCTTTTGTTTTGTTTATGTTTAGTTGCACTCAACCAATGACCATAAAACTTGGTGCATAAGAGGCACTTTTAAAACCTTCTTTCTCATTCTAAAAAGTGAGCTGCGTCACAAACACTGAGGTGACTGATACACCAGTATAAAATGCAGAGAGAGGTATTTATTATTTAGTAGTATTTTACCCAGAAGATGGTGATCAAAGAAGCAAGCTGCTGCTCTGCTCAGCCCTGCAAAGCATGCTGGGTACATAGAAAGGCACGCAGCTTTTAGATCATTATCAAGCATTTAAAAAAAATATGGTAAATTATTAAGTTAATAAGCATGTGGAGTTGTTGTTTGATTAAAAGACTCTTCAGTTTCAGAAAACTCGGGACCAGCAGAGAAAATTGGTCCTCAGGCAGGCACCTCATGACTACCAATGCCACCATCAACTAACGGTCGGCTAGCTCACAGGTTAGTGACAACAGATGCTAATAGAAAGAGACATCTGCATAAAAGAGCGCAGTGGAAGTCCTCACAGGAACACAATTTAAACCTTTCCTCCTCTGGATGCCTCCTAAAAATGTGTCCTATAAGGCAGTGCGACTGATATTGTGGATGTTAACATACTTTGCTAAATATACCAGTGTTCAAACTCATTTTAGATCAGCTTGTTTGCATGTCTTGATTTGGATTTGAAGTTAAATTTAGCAGTGTCTCTTTGGTCCTTTCTTAAACTTCCCACCAAAATCAATTAATAACAGATTTTCTGCAAAACTGCCAACAAACTGAACAGTCTGGAAAGCATGGCCTCTCTGTGGCATGAGATAAAAAAAATCACTGAACATACTGTACATCTATGGGCTCAATGTCCAGTCACAACTACTTAATGATAGTTATTTGGTTCCTGATTAATGAAACTCTGCAGCTCAGAAAACTGATGTATATGTATCTTTATTGATCACGTTCATCCTCATTTAGATTCAAATATCCTCTAAAGCCAGATAAAGAGAGCAGCATAAACATTGCTGAAGAAAAGTAAAAGAAAAAGACAGACAGATGTCCAAGTTAAAGACAGACATCCATTAATGCTGCGTATTGAGGTACAGTTGTGCTCATAAATGTACATACCCTGGCAGAATTTGTGATTTTTTGGCCATTTTTCAGAGCATATGAATGATAAGAGAATTTTTTTTTTCACTCATGGTTAGTGGTTGGGTGAAGCCATTTATTGTCAAACAACTGCTTACTTTTATTATATCATAATGACAACAGAAACAACCGAAGAAATCATAAATTCTGCCAGGGTATGTAAGCTTATGAGCACAACTGTATATATTTGAAAAGAGATTGCAAAAAAGAGCTGCACTCCCGCTGCACTGATTTCAAACTTGTCATGCATCATTGTCACAATCACCTGATGAACGTATCCTCCTAATTGACTCTGTTTAAGCTGCAAAATATCCGGTCTCTGCATCTACTTGGTTGTCGCCCTTGCTGCCTTGCACCAGCTCTGCTCTCAAACTTTCAGCCCCACCACCTCCTCAGCATCCACCTGCAATCTCTGAGTTTAAAATACTATCTCAACACTCCTCAGTTTTAATGTGTGAAGTAAATCTGCAAGGAGTGATACGGTTCAGAGCCTAAACCGCAAAAACACAATGTTCTGCTGCTGCAATAAACATTTCAAACTATCAAAGCATGTGTTGTCCGACTGAATTCATTTCTCTCACTTTTTTTGGAGCGTTCACTCGATTGCAGCTCAAATTGAAATATAAATGCTTTAACGGTTTGGTAGAACATCCACCAGGCTCCTCATGACTTCATTTCTATGGACCTACATCAGAGTAAGACCCATCAGAATTCAACTGACATGTAAAATAAAGGCCCTCTAGGAATATAAACCATGATTTAAAGCTTTAATAAATCTCACTGTGGAGGTTTGCTGCACCTACCATCTGTGTATAGCTTGAGTACAGAATGTAATTATTCTCCACACAATCTAGGGCAATAAAAACTGATGAAAACCTTCGTAATCACATCCAGTTTATGGCTGATACATGCCATCTGGCTGACAGGACTTTAAAGATATAGAGAGGGGATGGTCATATGTCCCAACAGGCTCCACAGGAAATGTTTAGTTTGGTCTACATGAGGGGGGTTTAAAAGGATTTCTGTGTGGTGAGGAAAGTGTAACACAGCGAGCTCTTAAAGGCTAAAGCCAGCAGACTGTCAGACCGGCCCGGGACAGGCTCCCTTGTTTTAACTGGATTCTGCTACGTGAGAGTGATAATCCTTTTGATGGCACAGAATTCAGGGTCAAGCTGAGGTTCTCTGAACAAGGGTTATGTTTAATCTTCAGTCATTTAAGTACCTTAAATTCCCCCGTGCATGCTACTCGTCCGGGATAAATAGGTTGAGACGGACCTGCTGGAAGACATCTTGTAATCTGATCTCTGCAACACTGCGTCCTGAATGTCGCAGCAGGATGTCACCGCTCTGTTTCCTCATCCTGTGGCTGACACAGCGATCATCTGGGTCAGGTTTAATGTTGCTGAGAATGAGCGTTCTCCTCTGGGCGTTCCACTCGTTAGCATGGTGTTATCAGGGAAGTGATAGGGAGCCTCACAGGGAAAATGTAATAATGTAACAGCAACACAAGGAGAGATTTATTTTTAATACCAATAGACAGAGCTAAATCCCTCTGGAGCGGAACAAATCCTCTGGTGTCTTCATACAACTGAACGGTCCCTGGGAAAAAAACAGCTGCCTGATGAAGCAGAGGAGGAGGAGGAGGAGGGGTGCGTTTACATTCTCAGCCTTCAGCCGACGCTCACAGCCGTACAGACGTGAAGGAACAGGTGTGTAGCTCGAGGACACTTGAAATGATCCAGCCCACAAACCTGAGACTGCGTGATAATCTCTGCAACACACTCCATGCTATAACTAGCTTTCATCAATTCACACACAGCACACTTTAAAGCCATCTTAATATGAAGAGACTGTAGAGATCAAGTGACTCTTTCTCAAGGGAAACCTGGCAGAGAGCACAGTGAGAGGATAAAAATAAACGTATCTGCAAGATCTAAATACAAGCACGGTTTATTAAATAACAGATGGAAGCAAATTATCAGAGGCAGGCTAATAAGTAGGAGGCTGGAATCAAACCTCAGAACCATCATGAAGCAAACTGTTCAAGCCTCAGCAACACAAAATTAACTCATGTTTCATTTTTAATTCTGCGATTTAATTCTATTGCCAATTAGATTAAACGCAGCTTTCTATGAGCTCTACAGAGAGTCACTCTAAATAAGTGATGACTTCCTGATGGAGGTTTGATGCTGAAGCACATTGAAGTGTGTTTTTAGGGTCCGCATGACCATGCTGTGAAAATAAAAGCATTTAAACTGTTCAAAAGAGAGAGTGCATGGACTGTTTTCATGTTCTTCTCTAACTCTGCGTGAGTTTATTAATCATAAAATGTGCTGTCACACTGAGACGTTTTAGTTTGATGGGCTCACATTTGAAGCATTAATTTGATTCTGTAGACAGAATTTATTCAGCAGCTATGCTCTGCTCTTATTTATTGTGTTTGCATCGTTAATTTGACTCAAATTTGTTCTTTAATTTGGTATTTTTCATCTGTAGTTGATTTAAATGTTCTCTAAATGAACTTTGACTTGACTTGAGATACCAGAAAACATGCAGCAGGAACATAAAGAGGACATAGATTCCCATCCATTTCATGCAGCCCTGATTCACTCCAATAACTTTGTCTCCTCCTTTTATGCTATGTTGTTGAACGCTTCGGTTAAACCCTTACCTATTTACAGTGCATGATAGAGCGACCTACCATCTACAGACAGCATTTCCCAGAGGAAAATTTTACTGCTCAAGGCTTTCTCTTCTAAGTCTTTGGAGACAAAATTGAGATTCTCACTTCAGCCTCATTCAAGTTTCAAATTGTTCTCATTGGTTTCTCATTAGTTTCTCCTAAAATTCACTAGGAGAAATAGTTGAGTCCATGACATGAGTCTTATCTGAGACTTAAATGAGAGATCTCATTAATGGCTAATTTTCTTCTCTTTTTTTAATTATATTTTTGGCCTTTTTGCCTTTATTTGACAGGACAGGGAGTAGTGAGCATGGGAAGATATGCAGGAGATGGTCAACCGGCCGGGAATCGAACCGGCGACCCCTGCACCGAGGACTGTAGCCTCTGTATGTGGGGTGCTTAGACCACTAGGCCACCAGCGCCCAAAAGAATCTGCCCCTCCTTTAATTATAATAATCTGGCTAAATCTGGTCAACCCTTTTGCGGCCCATATATTAAATAAATGGTCTGTCATACCTGGTATGAAATCTCTATCTTTTGCAATTTCTCTCAAATACACTAAATATTTGTGAAGTTAAGATAAGATATTACTTTATTGAGTTGTTTTGTTCCAAACAGACTTGTAAAGGAAGGACCAGACTGTGAAGTCAAAGAAGAGATCATTTGACATCTAAATAGCTGATCTTGCAAGTGGTTCAATGTTTTAATGAGAATTGTAAGTTTGTGGACAATTACATTGAAATCTTAATTTTGCAGGGCACTATAAATGTTCATGAAAAGATGAGCTCAGACTCTTTCTTTGCTCCATCTGAGCTCAACTTGAGACTCAAAAACTGAGTCTGACAAAAACAAATGGATGAGGTTAGATTGAGACAATTGAGAGAGCTCCCTGATTTCTCCACCTGAGCTTAAAAGGAGTCACAAAACTTCAGAAATACCTGAGAATCATTTTAGATTTTGATGAGATCTTCTTTTGAACTGAAAGGGAGACTAAGGCAAGAATGAGAAACAGGAGACATAAGCTATAGTCTCATTTTGCTTTCAAACAGATCTCATTGTTGTCTAGGAGACATAAATGACACACTTTTGAGATCTCCTCTATAAATGTATTTTCCTATGGGTTTTAACTGGCATCTAATCTGGCAAAACACTCTCCTATCCTCCAGAAATCCTAATCATCAATTTATCATTTAAATTGTATTCACCACATTTATTATACACCTCGTACCTTATATAAAATTAAGGTCCTACCATCTCCTTATTGTAGTTTCTGTCCTTATGACACTATGGGCCTGATCTACTAAGATCCCAAATAACGAGCGCTAATTTGCGTGTGCAAATAATAATTTTGCACGTGTTATTTCTGGGCGTGTTGCGGGTGATCTACTAAGACTGCATGCGCAAATGATAACGAGTGCAAAAGTGGTGCGGGCCGCCCTATTTTACAAGGATTTTGCGTGTGCTATCGGCTGTCACCATGGAGAGTTTGAGAGAACAGAGTGGCCTTAAGTGATAAATGAAGTTTGAAGCCATGGAGTTGGAGGTCTTTGTGGAGGAGGGAAATAAACACACCGGTGAACTCCAGCAGAGACATCTCAGCGTTAGAAACACGATTTGGGAGGCCATCTGTGAAAAGGTGAATGATGTGAGAAAAAAACAGAAGATCTGCCAATAAAATAAACGTATCTACTCTACTCCAAAACGCAATCAGTGTTTTGATGGAGTTTAGAGAGCGATTTGACGAGGCTAAGTCTGCCACTCTTGCTCTAGAAAAGTTAGGCGTCACTTGGATGAAGACAGTCGCCTCACTGTCCCAGAGAGCAACTTTCGGGTGAACGTTTTCAATGCCTGATATCATCATCCAGCAACTGTCCCAAAGATTCACCAGCTTAAATGGAACTGTGAACATGTTTGAGTCAATTCACCCCAACACACTGCTGCAAGCACGAGATGAGGAGTTACGAAGAGCTATTTAGTCCGTCCACAGGGTCCTTGGGATGGGGTGGGAAGGTGCTTGGGGGTATGGGGTGGAGTGGAGGGGGGTTGTTTGTTTGTTCTTGTTTTTATTTCTAGTTTTCTTTTGCCTACCTATGTTTGTCATCGTGCTATTTCCTGTTTGCCTGTTTTTTTGGTCTCTGCTTCCTTATCCTTCATCTGACATCAGTAATGGACATGATCCTTCTCTCCTGTACTTTTCTATTTGTTGTTTTTTTTTGTAAACTTTGTTTTTTTGATTTCTCTTTTGTAATATATAAAAAATTATAATAAAAAATTGATCACAAAAAAAATAAATAAAGAGGACGTACATCAAACAAATGTAGAGGAGTCTCTTTGGTTTGTGTGAATCCAAGCGCTCTGTTTTAACATCACAGCTCTTTAAAAACTTGTCTTGTTAATGTAATGCTTGTGCCCGAATTCTCTTTTTAAAAATGCAGCGTGACATATTCAAACACAAACACATATCTTTTGTACTTCAGTGTTTCATCTTCTGTTGATTTATTAGTCATTCCTTGTAAAATTGTGCAGCAAACATTCAAACCTCTCTCCACATCAGAGCGCTGAGGCCGTGTTCAAAGACGTGATCGACTCAAAGAGCTCCTTGACAAAGACAGGATTAAACCTTTGACCTTGTTATACTGCCTCTGCTGCAGACGAGTGCTGAATATCTGAGCGTGAGCTACACTTCACCGTCCGGGTATGATCTCTAGGGAACATGAGGGATAGCACGATACTCCTGCTTAGATCAGATCTAACAGGAGGAAAACACGGCTTGACTTTTACGTTGGTCTGAGGAAAAACTGAATATTTCCAGTCAAACTGTGCAGTCACAGAGTTCACAAACTGTCTACAAAAGCAAAATAACAGCACTGATTGTTCACTCAAACACCTGAAACCACCTGTGATTAGATCATGGTAAGATCTCCTCCTCCATGTGGATGGCTGTTCCATCTCCCCATCTCCTGAAGTCCGCAACCTGGGTGTCATTCTTGACTCCACCCTCTCCTTCCAGTCACACATCAAATCTGCCACCAAGTCTACCTTCTACCACCTGAAAAACATCTCCTGTCTGCGTCCATCTCTTTCAGATTCAGTTGCAGAGACCCTCGTCCATGCATTCATAACCCCCCGTCTGGATTACTGCAATGAAGTCCTGTTCGGGGTACCCAGCAATGCCCTTGACAGGCTCCAATACGTGCAGAACTGAGCTGCCAGGATTTTCATGTATACTAAGCCCTGGCAGCACATCACCCCCACTCTCATGCACCTCCACTGGCTCTCTGTTAAGTACTGCATCTCCTATAAACTCCTCCTCCTCACTTACAAATCCCTGCATGCCCTTGCCACCAAATACCTGGCTGACCTCCTCCACCAACACACTCCATCCTGGAACCTACGGTCGTCGGACCTGGGTCTCCTCTCCATCCCTCGACCTTTGTGGACAGAGCCTTCAGTGTGGCAGCCCCTACACTGTGGAACTCTCTCCCTACCGACATTCGCAGCACCCCAACCCTGGACGGTTTATAACAGCAGTCAAAACACACCTTTTCCTCAAGGTCTTTCCCCGTTAGCCCAGACCCCCTACCTGACCCTGTGAGGCGACTTTGGGTTTTCTTGAAAAGTGCTATATAAATCCCAGTTATTATTAAAGTTTGACTCATTCTCAGTTAGGAGAGTGAAAGCAGTGGAAGACCCGGGTTGTCTGATGGGCTTGGGTGCAAAAATCACTGGGGGAGAGTGGATCGTACACAGGGTCCAAAGATTGTCAATATCCAGCCAAGTATGAAGTTTCTTTGGTGGTTTACTGAACAACAAAAAAGGGTTTCTCTCAAACAATAGGTGGCGTCTTTGTGCTTTCAAATCTCCCACTAAAAAAACATTCAGCTTCACCGGTGTTCGCCCCTCCTATCTTACCTGCCTATCTATATAAACATCACCTGGTGCAAAACTATAGTCGTATATTGACAGCCCGTGATGTGTAGATTTATTGCAGAAGGCCAGATTGTGTCTCTCCTCCCCAAGGGTATTAAACATGTCCTTTATATAGGTTAAATGATGTCCACGACGCACACACATTTCTCTTAAAGGTGACATATCATGCAAAATTGACTTTTTAATGGTTCTCTACCTGAAATATGTTTCCCTGGCATGTCTACAAACCCCCCGAGAATGAAAAAAATCCATTCTGCCCCTGTTCTGATTTCTCCACCTTTCTGTAAATGTGTGTGAAACGAGCCGTTTCAGACTTCCGTGTTTTTGTTACGTAACAACAATATCCGGTCTGTCACGGAGTCAGAGCTCGGAGCTTGTTCAGACCATAGACTGTATAAAATAATACTGAATCCCTCCTCCATTTTTCATTACCTGCAAACATGTGTGCTAACAAGGAGCTTAGGAGGGAGGCATGCTAGTTGTAGGCTGTCTTAATAAACACAAAAGTCGGTTTTACTCCCCACGTCTGCAGATTTGAAGATCTAGTGGATGATTTTTATTTACCATGGATAAGTGCTAGTGCTAGTTAGCATAGCTACATAGCTACATGTCGTAGCTGCAGCTGTGTACCAAGACACACGTCTACATACTGACAAATAAAACAACAAGTAACACTAAATCTGTGACCAATCCTTCAGAAAAGGTCCCGAAATATATTAATAACGCCTTAATCCTAGAATTACCTTAAACTAAATAACAATAAATGAATCAATTAAAGTAAAAAATAATCAGATATATGAAACGATGTAAATAGCTCTAATAGCTGGGATGCAGATATTGTAAAACAGATCCAAAACTTGGTATGATTTTTCTTATTGTTGTGATTCCTCCATAAAAATGACAACTTCTCCTTTTTAATAAAAACACACAAGAAGCCACTAATGAAACAGTAATCTAGAGGCACACAGAGGCCAACTTATGAGATAGCACGTAGGCTAGCCTAGAGACCACTTCATTAAGTTCCTCACAAATCCGGCCACCCTAAACAGCACTTTATCACATTCATGTACAACAGGGACTTCCAAAAGGGCACTTTTGTGGCTCTCAGCAGGACAACCGCCTCACAAAAGAGTGTATTGCTTTAGCCAAAATGTAAATTACTGTTGTACTAATGCTGAGAATACACACTGCACTCCCTTCACAACATAAAGCAGCTTTGGGATTTAAATGAAATCGTTCCAATGATAATAAAACATAATCTGGTTTTACCATCAGCGAGAACACTTGGCTTCCAGACTCGAGGTCAAAGGTCAAAGACTAATGGTGACAGCTTTTAGTTTTAGTTTTGTGATCAAATGAAACTACGGGTGAAAAATCTTTCTCCCCTGGTGTTCAGTCATCTTGTCTTTCCTGTATTTGAGTTTAGGTCTTGGTCCTTTTTTTTTGTGTTGAGTTTCAAGAAATGGGATTAAAATTTGAGCTGTGAGGATTATGGTTTGGGTTTAACTTTGGAGGACTGCCATCACAACCTTTCTCCCTCTGTAACACTTTCCTTTCTGCTGCTTTGGTTTGCTCCCTGATCCTGAATCAGAGACTCTAAATTCACCTCTAGAGTAAAGGTTTGAGGCGTAACTGTGTTTGTCTTTGTGTTAGGCTGCTGACAAACTGCGTGCTGGGATTGTCCCGAGGCCCAGTGGAGTTGAAATAAGATCAACGGGTGCTAATAATGTCTCATTTCATGGTCACTTCCATATCTGACCCCTGCATTGGATTAGTGATGGGTTCTTTTATCTCCTTTTAACTTCTAAATCATGCTCAGTGCGGCTCTAACTCTTGTTTTTTGTGTTCTTTAATTCCCTTGTTATCATCCTGTGAGTTTTATGTGCTTTAGATTTAGGGCAGTATGTTGATTCACAGCAGGTTTCCCTCGACAGAGAGAACTATCCCTTTTGTTCCTCTTTTAGTCTAATTATATTGGAGCCCCGTTAATGATGGGTATTATCCAAATTTGGATGATTAAAATTCAATTAAATTCCAGTTTGCAGAGAAAACAGGCCACGTTTGTTGCCAGAATACTGACGGCACAATGCTTGGCTGGAAGACTGTGTCTGGGGGTGTCAAAGCCACTTGTATCTTTGTTATTTATGCATTTTCTACCGTTATTATCTTTGCTTGTCACCTCTGTTTTGTCATTTATTAGAGGAAAACAAAAGTTTATTTACAGGCTGCTTTGAGTATTTTGTGCTAACTGCCCTTTTTCCTGTGATATATTTTCAAACACTTTACTGGTGTGTGTTTTTATTACTGTGTGAATACACTAGAATGAAATCAACAAAGCCATGCAGTAATGGCATCCGTGGTTTCAACCAACTCACTGGTTCCAGTCAGTGTCAGTAGCCTCGTAATGATCTTTAAATGTCATGATTTGTGGCAAAGCAGGGACATGCACAACACGGCGCCGGGAGCGAGTCCCAGAGCGCGACATTAAAACGAGCAGCCAGGCTAATGCTTGTGTTTTGCTTGCTGCTATTAGAGCGTTGACTAATCTGTTCGATGAAAAAAAAACGAGCAGATGGTTGAGCACGATGAAGAAGGGAGTCTCAAAGCAAAAGAAGTGTCAGTAGTTTTAAGAGAGCACACAAACACACCAAAAACAAGGTCTGGTGGGAAAAGATAAGGCCTAATTAATTTCATTATCAAAATTACGGACTACAAAACAAGAACATCGTTTGTTTAATTTAGCATAAAACAGCTGCAGCTCCTCAACAACCCCTTTCAGCGGCATCTTTGGCCTTCTTCTGGAGGGCTTTTATCGATCTATCACTGTCAGACAAAAAAGAAAACACACTGAGTAAACACAGCCTCCATTAGAGAACTCGGCAGGGAGATGATTGACTGAGCTTAATACTGTCGAACATCATAAACCATGAATCATTCAGTTTCCTTTCCCACAAATTCCACAGCATCAATGTGATTACACAAACACACATTTGGTAACAGTCAGCACACAGACTGTCGGAATCAATAAGCAGACGTAGTTGTTTTTTTTTCTCAAACCACAACAGCTTTTTCTTGATAGGATGATCGCAGCCCAAGCCTGAGGCACTGACATATTTGTCTCTGTTTGTCCCTCCTTTCTTTGGGCTCTGACAGTCAGTGTGTATCTGTGTGTGTGTGTATGTGTCTGCATGCCATGCACCCTGTGAGGTTCACTGCCTCGGGCTTCAGGAGGAAGACAGCTCAGATCCATCAATGAATGAGACGGGGCACATCTGCATACACAGGGCGCAGGCGGCCATGTTTGTTTGTTCTGCCAGGTTCCCATGGGTGCACTGATCAAGAATACCTGCCAGTTGGATTACGCCAGATATGAAGACGTGCAGAGGAGGAAACAAACAGCCACATCAAGTCACTCCTGGGTGTGCAGGCGAGGGAAGGCTGCCTCTGAGCAACAGATGGCCAGGAAACCCAATCTGGTGCATCTTTCTACTCTTTGTTTGGTCAAGAAATGACTAAAGGGACTCAAAAACGAGACTCTGACAGGTGGTCCTTCAGATCTACAGGTAACTGAACCAATCATGAAAGAATGACTATAACCTTTAAAGCTTTACTTCATAAAAAATGAATTAAGTTCAGGACAAACATCAATAAATCTGAGGAGAAGCATTCTGGTCATTGTACCAGATAGAATCAGACACGTTTCCCTTTCACGTCTGGGTCTTGTGTCACCCTGCTGGGATTGTGTTTGGCATAATCCCTGCTCACTCTGCATGATCTCCTACATACAGTATATCATCCCTCTCAAATAGAGTTCAACAAACTTGAGTTGCTCTTAAAGCTTTAGGTATGTGCAGAGGTGGACAGTAAAGTAAATATACTTAAGTACATTTTTGGAGTATCTGTACTTTACTTGAGTATTATTTTTTGAGGATACTTACTACTTTTACTCCCCTACATTCAGAAGACAATTCTTCTTCTTTTAACTCCACTACATTTCTATCAATGCTCTAGTTACTCACTACTTTTGCTTTGAAGTCAGCTCATGAATTTCCTTTTCTTTTCTGAAATCTGATCCCTAAGACAGTAAAATGTGTTTGTGTAGTTCTGTTTGTTTCAGTGGTTTAGTCGTACCTGTATATCGTGCGTCTCCACGGTTGAACGTGGAGCAAACACAGAGCAGATTTCACTCAGATCAGGCAGTTCATTTAGAGGTGGTACCTGAGCACCCATGTCCATATCTTCAGCCCCTCTTAGAGGTTTTTGAAATGAAGAATGATACGTGTCGTTTGAAATGTTCTCCCTGTTTCCCACTCTGCACAAACATACAAACATTCACTGTCCAACCTGAGAAAGTTGAGCTACTTAACATTTGTTTCATTCCAGATGAACATTTCAAACTAAGTTGTCTGTGCTTGGAGTAACTTAAGGCTGATTTATACTTCTGCGTCTCCCCTACGCAGCAGGGGCTGACGCAGACATGAGCCCCACATAATAGTGCGTCGGTGTGTCCGTGTCGCGCAGCAATTCTCCACCGGAACGCCTGAGGGCAGTGCGGTCTCTCTGATAGCCGGCCGCCTGCTTCCGGTCCCGCTACGATCTCTGTTTACTTTTCCACAGAGATTCAGAGCGTGTTATGTTAATCTACAGCTGATACATGTTGCTGTTTGTCATTCAGACATGATTACATGAAGAATAGAGAGGAGGAGATGAAATACACGGCCGATGTGCGGCCGATGTCCGGGACCCCGGAAGTGTTGTAAATGCGGGAAAGACAAAGCCGCCGAGCGGACCAATCACAGAGCTTGCTGTCCGCGTCGGCTCTACGGGGAGTCACATTTTGGAGGAGGTGCACGTCAGCTACGTGCGTAGGCCTCGGCGTAGGTACGGGAGCTACGCGGACCCCCGGCGTAGGGTACGCCGTTGATTTAACGCAGAAGTATAAATCAGCCTTTAGTGTCTGTTTTTATTCCATGGTATAGTTTTTAGAAATTTTAAGTAATGGTTTCTAAATAAACATAATGTAACAGAATGTACTCCTGTGTATTCTTGACTGCACTTATGTATTTTGAAAATATGACGGTTTGAGATATTTTAAAAAGTACTTTGAATACTTAAAGGCACTATGAGGAGTTTTTAACTGGCTGAGAAACAGACTGAAACTGATACTGATGCCTCTTTATGACCCTCAAAAGCAAACAAGACCATCCACAACAACACTGATACTTTCTCTGTTGTCATTTTTAATGTCTAAAACTGCTCTGAGGGGGTAGGTGTCAGAACAGATGATTGACATCTCGCTCTAGAAACACCCTTTTTAGGCTGTTTTCATTGCAAATAATCACACTGTGTGATAAATCTAAATGTTAAAGACAACAGGATGAGGTTATTGTCTGAAGACACTCATTTTGCATTTACAGGACAAGAGATAAGAGGTATCACTTTGTCCACAAGGGGGCGCTAGAATCCATACAAACCAGAAGTTCCTCACAGCAGCTTGAAGTATTTTTTAAAAGGAAGTACTTCAGTACTTTAACTCAAGTAATAATCTGACAGAGCAACTTTCACTTGTATTGGAGTGATATTTGACCAGGAGAATCTACACTTTGACTTAAGTAATAAAGCTGAGTACTTTGTCCATCACTGGGTATGTCAAACATGACTTTCTGGAAGATGTTATCAAAATGTTGGTCGTGCCTTTCCAACAATCTAAGGCATCAAAATCTTCATTGTATGATCTCATGTATAAGGGCAGTGTTCTTTGAGACAAGTTAAGGAATGGTTTTATTATTCCTAAGAAGTGACTTTAAAATGAATTCGCTCCCAGGAAAGTAAAACACTGATTTTCAGTTTTCGTCCAGCAAATTGCATTTTCTCTCATCTCCTTACAATCTCTACCTCGTGAACTTGATGTTTTGAGAACTAATAAGCAGCTACAGGGTCATAGTGATTTTACAAACCTGTTTTCTGTCTGATGATTTTAAACAGCATGACTTGATGTTTTTATAAGGATAGGAACATTGCCTCATCAGACACAGGCTGAGAGGCATCGATTACGAGAATTCAAAATAACTTGAATGAAAAATCGATATTCTCTTTGATGGTTTTGTTTGCTTTTGGTGGTCACACAGAGACATCAGAGGCATCAGTATTAAAGCCAGTCTGTTTTCATAAGCAGGTAAAAACTCCTCACAGGAGGTTTATTAAGAGTTAGAGTTTCTCATTATGAGACTCAGATTAAAAGATTGATGTCTTTGATGAAGTGTTTTGGTAAGAGCAGATTAATCAAGGGAGAAAAAAGAGTGTTTACAAGATGGATATGCTCTCTGCTGTGTACACTATAATTCACATTATATTTATAAGATATATTAAAATGAAAACACAGATGAGGTGTAGTTTGAAGCTTCCAGCCCAGTTTACCATGTACACACCATTCATAACCTGTTGTTTATCAACTTCTGACTATTGTGAATCTTCACCATTGAAGTCAGTGTTAAGGTCACTGTCTTTGACTGATTATAGAAGGACAGTAGGACCTAACTTATCTGCCTGCACTGCGTCCTGCCATATGACCCTCCAGTGCATCGTGAGAGCAGCTGAGAAGATCGTCGGTGCCTCTCTCCCCTCCCTCCATGACATTTACTCTTCCTGCCTCACCCGAAAAGCCCTGTGCATTGCAGGCGACCCTCCTCCCACCCGTCTCATAGCCTCTTCAGCCTGTTGCCATCAGGAAGGAGACTACGTAGTCTCCGGGCCAGAACCAGCAGACCAGAGGGACTGTTTTATCCACCAGGCAGTCAGGATGCTGAACTCTCTCTCCCTGTAGTGCCCCTTTCACAGACTTCAAGCTGGGGTTGGTAGTCAGATTTTGATACACTTTTTGTTATACTGGTTAAAATTATCAATCAATACATAATGTGTTCTTAAAAAAAGGTGAAAAAAAGCTGCTATCTACAGCCGGAGTAAACCTGGGAAAACACCAACCAATCCCTGCCATCAGGAGCCAAATGATGAAACCAATCAAATCCCGTCCTGCCCTTCTGCCCGCCTCCTGCAAAGCGTACATTTCATGTTTGTTTGTGTTTTTAACTTTCACTATGAGAATGTTTTGGTGTTTTCTTACCGCTGAGGGAGACATGAGTTGACGTAGTTCAAAACACAAACAGTGTGCTGAGGACCGGTTTGGAATCAGTCACCATCATATGGTCGCGAATCAACGGCGCTTGTGCATGTGAGGGGGGGGTGTCGTTTTGGAGGAGCTCCGAGGGGAGGGGGGGAGGGGTTAGACAGAGTCCTGAGGAAATGCTACATCCCCCCCCCCCCGCTCCCCCTCAAATCAACACTACGGTCTGCCATCCTCAGGGTTTAACACGCACACAATCACATTACCAGAAAAATAAGCTTATTCAATTGTACTACAGTCATTACGTTTTAGCACTGTTTTAAACCTACCGTATTTTATTATATTCATTGGCTCATTCCCTTTAACTTTAGCTCATCCTTTTCTTGCTAGCTCTCTTTTAAATCCATTTTTTTCATCTTGTGTGTATTTTCTGTGTTTATCTGTTTTTGTAGTTGCTAGGGTCTGAGAGAGAAACGCAATCCTCTGTATGTCTGGTTCATACTGCAGTTTTTGACAATAAAGAAGACTGACTTTGACTTAAAAACGTCATCAGCTGTCCACTGGACAGATGGACACTGCGATCATTCTGCTCCTACAGGGATGATCTGCTGAAATCTAAAGTGTTATTCTCACCTAAGGAAAGGTAAAATGAGAAGAGGGAGACTGGAGGCGGTCTGATTCTAGTCATCGTTGCAGAGGCTATGTGTTACTGTAACTGCACTGCATCATTTCACAGCTTTATTAACATAACAGTACTGCTTCAAATCTTTCTATATAATGTACATATTATTCTAACTGAGGATCTAAACTGCCTACAGCTTTGTGAAAACAAAACTCTGCCCTAAGCATCACTAGATCAGATTTTCCTCTTCATATCTTTCTTCATAGTGCACTCTCAGCTCTGTATGTTGAAGTTCTTTGTACATTTTGCCTCAGTCAGGCTGAATGCTAACTCTACTACTCAGTGCTTTCAGTGAACAAGCTATTAGCGACTTATTGAATGTGACTGCAAAGACTCCATCTACCTTGATGCCACATGCACACCCTCTATACATTTTAAATGTTCATCAAATCTTCTTTTTAGTGTCAACTTCTGACTGCTGTTGAACTTCAGTGTTGTTACGTTTTGATCCTGTTTTTTTTTTTTAAGAAGACCAATACTCATGCATGTTAAGTGGAGATGATGTGGCCTCTCCTGGCTCAGTTTAATTGTGTCATGTTGCTTTGAAAACTTGCTTATCAAATCACTGATTGCCAGACCTCCTTTAAAGCTGACAAATGCGGCTAATTGGCAATCAACCTAATAGGAGCCATCTTGGTGGCAGTGTTTGTCATTGCAAGGGAAAGAGTCAAAGTCATTTCCCACAGAGGGGTTATTTTATGTCCCTTCTGTGAGTGTGTGTGTATGTGTGTGTGTGTGTGTGTGTAAGAGAGAGAGAGAGAGA